>NW_026099608.1:0-1614 GCF_025091365.1 Daktulosphaira vitifoliae | reverse complement strand
TAATTGTTTTAATAATAATTACATGTTATTTTGATGTTGAATTGCGAGTATTTTAATATTATTAATGAATAAAACAAATTGCCCATTCATTTGTTAAATGCTTAGCTTAAGTAGTAAAATGGAAAATATATGTACAACACGACCTTAACTATTACTTGATAATTGTCTAAAAAATGATTTAATAATGATAATAATAATAAAGAAAAAAAAATATGTATAATAATAAATAAATATATTGCACAATTATAAAAAGTACACACACTAATTATTAATTACAATCAATAAATTAAAACTAGACAGTAAATATATTTATATATTTTACATTTATACTTACACTATGGGTTTAATAATAATAAAAATAATAATAATACAAATTAATTTCTAATTTTGTTTTTTTTTAAACAGACTTGATAACACTGTACTGCATTTTAAGTCTAATGGTAATTTACATTATATGTTTAACTGATATGCAATAACAAAAGTACTGTCAATGCAAAATAAATTTGTGGGAAATAGTTACTAATAGTAAAATACAAGTATAAATGGGAGCAGTCAGTAGTACTTAGAAACTTGGAATGACTTCCATATTAAATATGATTAATTTTTTAAATCACAATCTTTTGCAGTCAAAAATTATACCAACTATTCAAATGTTTAGTTTAGTATTAAGGTATAATTAGTATGCACATAAAATTTGAATGTTAAGTAGAAAAACAAAAGGAATGAAGAATTTAAATACTTAACATTAAGTAAATCGTCCCAGATCATAATATAATAACTATAACAACATCAACATTATATGTAGGATGAGATGTACAATTTCTTTAATACTTATATGATACACATAAAATTTTCATATTTATGAATACTATAGTGGAGATTCAACATTATTATTATTTAATTTAATTTACCATTAGAGTATGTGATTCAATAGGAGCAGCTGAATCATACAGTGTATCTGTGTCTTGAGTTGGTTCACCTTGCAATTGGCATTGGTTATTTAAGGTACCAGCTCCACAATCACAAAAGAATCTAAAATAATATTACATTAATGTGCAATAAAATATTTAATATAAAAAATGAGATTAAAAATGGTTCATTGATCTTTGAACAAATTTTTAAAATTAAAAAAATTTGATTTCTAATAAATGTTTTTTATTTTTGAAAATAGTGTGAATATTAATTAATTGCAAAACATAATGAGAATAATTTTTTCACTTATTACCTGTCATGTCTGATAAATTCAACATCATGTCCAGCATGACACGTTTTTATACAATTTACACAAATTGCATTTCTATCAGTCGTGTTGCACGTTTGACAACGATAAAAATCATGCATTGGAAAAGATGTATAAGATGAAATTTTATACAAACATTGACCATTACAGNATGAAATTTTATACAAACATTGACCATTACAGACTGCCTTTTCAACGGCATCTTGATTACTATAAATTTTATTACCTAAAAATATAAATTAAAAAAATTTATTAACATTATTTCTAGAATGTTTGCAATAAAAATGTTTTATTTCAAAGGAAAGTTTAAACTTACTTCTTACAATAGGTTGCACACCACTAGCCAAGCAGAGACCACCAAATCTATTATTAAA
>NW_026099607.1:0-63252 GCF_025091365.1 Daktulosphaira vitifoliae | reverse complement strand
AATCAAATCATTCTAACGTAAATGTTGAAATTTGTGAAAATTTTTGGCTTTATCCATGTGAATAACAATATAAAGATCCATCTTTCTGCATTCATTATAATTTTTTCAGTAATTAAGTCCGATCCTCTCATAATTGAAAGCTTCAACTATTGTGTTCAAGGGTATACTTCTTGTGACTGTCCGAATTCTAAATCGTGTTTAAACTATGGGTCGATCCAGCTTATGCACAATAATTGTGCAGATTCAGAGAATGTATCAGTTTTTGCACTAGTGTAAAATAAAATTTGACTAACTAAATGCTAAATGAGCCCTCTTAACTAAAAGAGAGTTTAGTGTGATTTTGCAATAACAGTCTTAAGAGATTTATAAATACTTATTAGTAGTATGCGAGGTAGCTAATATAAAAGGAAAATACTCACGAGTTTAGCAAAGAATAAGAAACATCAATCCACGAAACTTTTTTGTATCATGTAGTGCACATTCCTTAAATCCCATAGCCAATGATGCTGTAAAATCGTCAAAAGAAGCTAAAGACTTTTTTTAAATAATTAAAAATGTTTATGTATTTTATTCTGCGTCTACTCACCGTTGGGATAATGTTCTAGAACATATTACACAACTGCTATTAAACCTCTAAGCCAAACAAGGTGGAAAAGTAGAATTAAGGATTTAAAACAGTTTTGTTACCATATTGAAGAAATACATTTAGCTTTGTTTAAAATTAATCAGACTAAAAATACAGATCCAATAACAAAACATGAAGCTTTTTAAATAGTTCAATTTTCTTTGTTTTTTAGTTATATAGTATGATATACTCAATCATAAAAATCAGGTTAGTAAACTTACCCAAACAATTAATTTTGATATAGCAATAAGTATTAATAAGGGTCTTACACAGCCTCTTGTTTCCTGTAGCCGTTTATGAGCAAAAGTTCGAATATCTATAGTATAGTTTGTATAGTTATCTATACAGTTCTCTTATTTCTAGTTTATAATAATACAGCTACCGGGGTAAATGGAATGTGGTTTAAGGTCCCCCACCTTAACACTCTTCCATTTAATAATAAAAAATATCCAATATGCCTACTATACATGTTGGATGGACATTAAAAGCTACAAATATTTATAATTTACATTTAAATCTAATTTTTGTAAAAAGGGAGGGTACTTATATACCCCTCCCATATGGCTATATTGTTTGACCTGAAGTATTCATATAAAGAATTGAAAAAAATTAAAAGAACACGAAAAACGGTGATTTTTATACAAAATATTTTAGTTAAAAAATTTTTTTTAGAATTTATTCATGTTTTCGTATTTTTATAACTACTTCATATTTTGTATAGAAATGCAAAAAAAAAAAATAATAATAATCCATAGAAATTCAAAAACCTTATAAAGCCATAGAATAATTTTTTGATTCAAACTTATTATACTTGTTGGTCAATTCAAGACCATTTTACAATAATTTAAAATACAACAAGTCAAAAATAATTTTTTATGAATTTACTGAAAATGTTTTCGAAAAATATTACTGTAGTATTTTCACGTCATCGCTTTTCATATTTTAAATAACTTCGATCAAATAAGGATTAAACAAGAGAAATGCATTATTACAGCATAACTAAGAAAATAATTGAATTTAGAGCCTAAATTTTCTATCATTACATAGTGGAAATAAAGCAAGCCGTGTAAAAAAAAAGTTTGACAATAAAAATTACGATGAGTCCATTAATGATGCCTAAGTTCATTTCATTTTTATCTTGATCTTGTCATAATTGAAATCAATTAGAGATTTGAACAGCTTAAAAATACAGTGACAATTCTTTATTTCTTTATGATAAAGAAATAAAAAGGTCTGACTAAAGAAGAATTAAATAAGCACTGGGAAGATTTGCCATTTTACTTACTTAAGAAATAAATTATATAAAAGGTAAATATATGGTAAACAAATTAAAAACTATATCAATATTGAAGATAAAACAATCTGTTTAAAAAAATCTTAAATTTCGTTATTATTACTGGTGATTATACTCTAAATGTTCCAATAAATCTATAGATTCTATTTAAATTGCCTGTTACTATGGATAGTATCGAAGTTTTTCACAACTTAAGCTAATAAGATTTATTAATAATGACGAACGATTATCTTAGTGAATTGTCAATAATATCTATAAAAAACAAAAAATCTACACATAATTGATAGTGAAAGAATTAGCAAGTGCTAAAGTAATATAAATAAACTATTAACTACTGTAATAACTGTTGTTTATAGTTAGATTTTTATAATTATATCTTTTTAGTTAATAAACAGTGACAGTTATTTTTATAGTTATAAATTATGCTTTATGTTAGATTTTTTTTTTATATTATGAAGATTGAAGAAACATGTTATGTTTTTAATTATCTATAAATATAGTTACAATTCGAAAATTAATCTTAGTGATATCGCCTTGGGAACCCTGATGTCACAGTCTAGTACCTATGGTAGTCACTGAGATGTCTATGCAACTCTTAATATCCTACCAGGGGAAGGATGTTGCAAAGTGACAGGTTTACGACAAGTTATAGGCTTTCGAATGAGGGTAACATAGACATTCTATTTTTAGCTTTACGAAATTTCAAATTTGATTAATTATAATAAATCACCAACTATAAAATAATAAAAATTAACAAGAATAATACTGGCTCAGCGTGACGGAATTGAATTCTATCACGACAAAGATATGGTAAAATTACTTAATGATGTCCGATATTCAATTTTTTTTTAATGATAGAGCTCAATTACATTATTCTAAGAAAATTATTTGTTAGATGAGAAAAAAATTTTTAGCACTCTGTGATTATCAGAAACGTTCACTGCCATCAGCGTTTTTCAATTTAAAATTTGAACTTTTTACCAAGATTACCTAATTAATTCAAAAGTGCATTAAAAATTTCATTTGTTTTTGGTCGAGTTATAATTTTTTTTTAAGAAAACGCGCATAGTTTATAGCAGGATATAAATTTGGTTTGTGCGTGTTAATTTTATATAAATTATATGTAAGTTTATATATTTTTTAATATTAACACGGAAAGTTGAATGAAGAAGAGGTAGAGGAAGACCAAAAAAGAGATGGAGGGATGCTATTGAATGCAATATGAGGGATTAAGGTGAGGAAGAAGAAGATGGCATTAAAAGAGTGTTTTTATGAATTGTTGAGTTTTCTTTCGTCAACTTGATGTGCTAAATAATAATTACTAGATTATTATGAATTATATTTGTGAATACACGTAAGTATTTTGTAGTAATTTTATTATTTTTTTAATTATTATATAATTTACAAGTGTGAACTATTTGTCTGTTAAACTGTTTCTGGAGAATAACTATACTGCATAAAACTTATCATAGTCAGCTTAGGCGAATACTCCGATCGGAAGAAGGTACCTACTTATAAGGACGACCAGACGAGCCTAATGCGCCGTAGTCACATGAAGCCCACAGTGTCCCGGGTCTGTAGTGGAATCTCCTCAGGTAGATGAAGCCTAGTACATTTACAGTTTGTGATGAGATGATGACCAAATCAAATAATTTATTATCTAATCAATTAACATCTGTACAAGTTTAACTAAATCTTAGGTCACAGTCATAAATAATAAAGAATGGAATAGCGATGGTACCTTATCAGCACGATCATATATAGAATGGTTATACAACAGTCTATAAAATCTTACAGTAATTTGTGGCAGAAAAGTTTCCTATCAAAATAACATTAAAACTGGCTACATAATAGCACTCCTAGTGGTCAGATGATCAAATCATTTATTGGAATGTGATAAAATATACCAATTATGACGACTATAAACAGGATTCTACCAATAATCGTGCTTTTATTATATTTCAACGAGTGATTTACTCATGTGACCACCAGGATCCCTTATATGCAGTAAGTTTTAAAATTATTTTAGTAGGAAACTCTAGCGCTAGATAACCAAGCGTCGTTGTGTAATCGTGATTATCAGACGTTTATAAAAACTACTTAAGAGGCTTTTTATTCCATAAACAAATTTAATGAATAATTTTTACTTCTATGACTCACATTATAATGCGGATAACATTATTTATGGTTGAAATCTCACTCATAACCATATTAACCACTGTGATAGTTGGAACTGTTGTGAAATAGATATATCTGCTCTCTAGTTTAATTTAATTAATTTAGTGTTATTATTTACTAACAAAATATACTAAAAATATAATTGAACGACAATTTAAAAATAAATTTTAAATATTAAGCTACAAATAAATAAAAAATTGACCTAGAAAATCGTTTACAACGATTTTATCTGAAATATCTGAAATATCTGAATAATTTATTTTATTACAGCGACATGTAAATTTATTATTATATTATATATTATGAGTTTTTGTAAATCGTTGTGTTTATGCTATCGACATAATTTCGAAAAACCGCATGTTTAATATTTGTTGTGAAAGTAATAAATTCAATTTTTATGAATTTGCATTTTGAAATCGGTTAATGTTTATGTGAATGCCAAATCCATTGTTTTTTCTTTAAAGCTATTGTTTGAGTAATCAATATTCAGACAGTTTACATTCAGTTTCTATCTAATAGAATACCATGAAATGTGAATGATATAAAAGGGTAGCCATTAAGGCTATAAAAATACCCGATGCTATTAAAATTTTATGTTGAACCAATTTTTTTATCAGCTGCATTACTGGTAATATACACAAAACATTTAAATATTTAAATATGTTGTATTCAGTGCACTCTCGGGATAGTCGAGCTAGATAGTAATTATTTTAATTTCATATTGATTAAAACAACAAGTGTCACTGAGTTTTTATGCACACGGTGATATTTATGATTAAGTTTCATTAGCGTAGTGTTGTGAGAATAATTTACAATAACAACAATTTGTAAATTATATATATAAATAAAATTTTATTTCATAAAATAAATATTAAAGTGAAATATCTGATTTAGTCCAATCAAATTAACTACGCATTTCTGAACTTTGACTTAGTATGGTGACTTAATTAAGTTTATTTTAAATAAATTATCAATAACTATTGTGATATATAGTATATAAAATATTATATAGTCAACATTTTATGTAACTAAGTTGGAAATTATGTCGGAAAATTTTTTTGTTTTAAAAATAATAGATGTTCAATTTTAAAAAAAATAATTAAGTATTTAGTTAAGATAAAAAAAAAAATTGTTTCTCTCACAACCCATCCAACAAAATATAATTTATTCCTTAAGAAATTAAAAATACTTTAAAACAGACATTAATATTTATTAAATATTATATTGAATATTTTTTTTTATATAAAATAAAATGATACAATGAATTTTAGTAGTTTTGACTTAAATACTGAATAATTACGTGGTATTTATTTATTATTTTCATAAATCTATGTGAAAATTGATATTTTCTATATCAATTTATTATATTTTATTTTGCACTTATCTTAAAATAATAATTAAAAATTTTATTTTGTAGGTATAAATATATAAAGCATCTCATTAAATTTTATTGATATATTTTACTTTAAAAAACTCGTTTAAAATGTAAATAATATGATCTTAATTTTTTTTAATTCGTCTTGACATGTTTATAGAAATCATTTCAAACTAGTAAAGTTGAAATTTTCTCATATTATTATAAGTATACTTTTACTCTTTAAAATTATATACTCAATACTGATTTAAAATTTTAAGTTTCAATTTTAAATAAAAAAACGTTTCAATTAAATTTAGTTACAGATTAAATATTGTTGGTCAGTTATTATTTTTTGTTTGTGGCAGTTCATTAATCAACTTAAATATGTGTGTGATTTCGAAAAATTTTATATGATTCAGTAAAAATACAATTATTCTATTTATTTTCAACATATTACATATAAGTTGACAGAAAAGGGTTTAATGCATATAGTCATATTAACTCATTACAACTATATATGAATTTTTATAGTTGTAATATTTTTAAATGTTTTTTTGTAATAATTAGATTATCACGAAAAAAACTAAATTAACTATTCTTTAAAAGCATCAATATAATCTTTTAACAGTATGACTAATTAATTGATTCCATTAAATATTTAAAGAATTATATAATTTAATAAATAGAATAATGAATTTATTGTTCACAGTATTCACAAGGGTTTTTTAGACATCATATAATAACTATATGTATATATGATGTGCGTTAGAGAAAAGAGTATGGATAATAAAATACAATTAAATATATAAATATATTATATAAAAATAAATAAAAAAAGACAAAGATAATTTATCAATTAGCTAAATATATTTATGAATAATTAGTTAAGAATAACAAATACGAATTTTAGCTTAACAAAATCTCTTTAAGTAGAAAATACAATAGCAAACTTTGAACTAACTTAATGGTATGATAATTGTAATGACCAAAATGTAAAAGATCAGTAATTTTCTTAAATAAATTTCAATTTTATTTTGAAGCACTCTTCAACATAAAATTGTGGATTGCTAAAAAAATCAAAAAACAACAATTTATTACATGTCTTTAGCATAAAATTATAATACTTATAAGATTAGCAAAAAAAATTAAGTTTTCAAACACATATTCATTACATATTTTATAATTGATGCAATAATAACAGAAAAATAATTATTTTATTTAACTATTGGTACAAATTAAACTTCAAATTTTATTTTAGATAATTTATGGCGTAAAAAATAACTTTTATGGCCTATACGGATGTCGCTTATTTGGGGGCAAATAAAATAAATTATAAAAGTTATTTCAATTAATAAGTCTTAATTTTCTCTAATAAATACACCATTATATATTTAAACATTTTATTGATTAATTTATTTTTGTAATTTCATTACAGCTCAATGATCACCTAAAATATGACAACAGATTGGATATTTCATTAAATGTTTTGTCTGAGTTTTTTATTCGTATTATTTATTTTTGTCACATTTTTTTTCATATTTTTAGTGACAGCCTGTGGAAATGGTTAACAATATTTATTTTTTCTAACATTTAATAACACGAAAGAATTGTTTTTGATACATTTCCTCTGAGTACTTATTGATTATTTTTTAATTATTATTTAACAATTATTACTTTGATTTCAAAACAGTTTTAGGTTAGCTTACTAGGCAGATTTAAATTACAAGAGTCAACAAAATATTGTGTTCATAAAAATCAGTAAAAAACATACAGAAAATAGTACAAAAACAAAAAAACAATAACTGCGTTTCACCTCCATCTTTCTTTTTAGCATGTAATAACTTCCTAAAATTAGCTAAAACATTGTTATCGACTAGTTATTTTCTTAATTACATCATAATCTTCTAAATAAGCTAGTTAATTATTTATGTAGTCATTTGAATAAATAAAGTTGATCCTCTTATAATGTAAAAGGGGTGAATTAAAAAAGTATTTGATAGTTCATAAACCGTAAAATGTATAATACTATACAAAATAAATTCATTTTTTTAATTATTAATTTTTAATGGTCAACAATAAATCATCAAGGATATACAGGATGATTCCTTAACTACACTTATCGAAATATCTTAGAAAATATTACAACTTAATCATTATTTTATTTCTTTAATAATAATGGGGATTTTTAGCTGCTATACACGAAATGTTAACTTGTTTTTGTTACATTTTCTTGTTACTATTCTTTATACCCTAAATCGTATCAACTTTCAATTTTTGAATAATAAACCCAATTTTTTTTTATATCAATAGATTTAATCAAATGCAAAAAAAAATTGTTTAGCATTTTTTTTATATTATTGGATTTTCAACAAGTTACAGCTGTTTAAAGTTTAAGAGTGAACAAAAAAAAAACGTACTTATTTTTAAAAGACTGCATCTTTATAGTGTCATGTATCGATAAACTCTACCGTTTTTATAAAATAATTATACGCACAAGTTCGTCGTATATATACTAACTGGTAGCGTTTATCTATATACGACATGATAACGTTGCTCATTTTTAAAAATAATTATGTTTTTTCTGAATGCCCTTTAAATTTAAGCTAAACTTAAGTTTCTATCAACTGTAACCCACTGAAAATAAAATTATATAAAAAAATTTGGATTGCCATTTGAAAATCAATAGTTGTTATCAGTATAGAGATATAAGAGATGTTAGCAGAAAATAAATTTTTTGGGTAAAGCAGTCAACAGAGGACCATTACTGATAAACAAATAAAATAACGTTGAGCTCTAATATTTTCGAAAATATTTCGTGAAGAATAGTTAAGTAATCGCAGAACGTGCATATATTGAGTCTAAAAATGTATAATTTGTTGTTTTAAATGCAAAATAACAAGTGAATTAAAAGTTAACAGAAATGTTAGTTGTATCTGACTCATTCTGTATAATATTTGAATTTAAGTAAACTGTTAGTTATGTTATTGAGAAAATAAAAAAACCATAAGNTTTAAGTAAACCGTTAGTTATGTTATTGAGAAAATAAAAAAACCATAAGAAATAATTTTGTCGCATTTCCTGCATAAATAATCAAAACGGAATAAACGGCGATAATTCACTAAAGAAAACATGGTTCATATTAAATATTTAATATTTATATAGGTATATATAATACTTACGTATTACATGTAGAAATAAAACCTATATATTACAGTTGACTTTTAAAGTATTTTTAAAAAATGACATAGTAGATTTACAGCTACAATGTATTGGAATTAGCAAAAATCTTCAATAGTTTACGCCTATATTTATTTTTTTTCTACAAATGTTTTTTACTTGCAAAAGCGAGAAGAAGGTAATTATAGCCATGTCCTTGATTTATTAATATGTGCTTATAAATTTTANTATACCCATGTCCTTGGTTTATTAATATGTGCTTATAAATTTTATAATTTAATTTTTTTATAATACATAAATTTGTTATTTACATCATTACATACTAGAATGAATATATTAATAGGCCCCTAGAATATAATAATATTACAAAATAGATGATCAAACAACAACATTGTTGATTATTTGAAATTTTATATTATTTATTTTTTTAATTTTATTCTATATGTTAAAAATAGTGAGAAATTACGACACATTTTTTAAGTTTATATAAGGTTTAAAGAACTTTAAAGTTTTAAAAAAAGATATAACATTTGTTTTTTTTTATGTAAATGTATTTTCTCTAAACTGAGTAAAATTGAATAATTATATATTCAGTGTTTTTATAATTACTCTAAAAATAGATATAAAATATTTAATCCACCTACACCAATTTAAGTCAACTTCCATAAATTTACAAGGAAAAAAAATTATGCACATACATAATAAAATAAACATTCGTATCATTTTATGTTTTGAAATTAATTTGTATTCTACTTAATACAAGAGATAATACTTTGATGAACTAAAATCTTCTATTTGAAAAGATTAATCTGACAAGTAAAATAGTAATTCGCAAGCGATGTATTACTTAATATATTTATGTAACTTTGTAGTTATTATTTTTCACTTTTATTTTTCATTTACAAAAAATAATATTTTTTAAAATAGTCAGATTTATTGATATTTTAATATTATTGCGCCAATTATTACTTATTAAACTTATGATACTTATTGTGCTATTTTTTTATTTGAATTTAGAAATAGTACACATATCTGGTTATTGCACTAATATCTTCAATTACAAAATTGCTTACATCCATACAACTCTCATACTATTGTTGGGTTTTAAATACAAAATAATATTAAGGCAAAATACTATTGCCTTGATATTAGACTTACATTTTACGATGCATCTTTGCCACTTAACTAGTGAATGCAACGAATTTTAATAGTTTTATTTTTCCTCGAAATGTAATCTCCATTTCATTAATTCTTTAGTCATGTTCAATTATTTTTGTTATTATTATTATAAGTGAATAAAACTCAATATATATTTCACTTAAATGAGGTAGAAATTTTAATTAAATGAACTAAAAAATAAGTAATCAAATGTAAAATTGTAATTGGACGTTTAATAAAATAGGAAAATCGATTTTATGTGGGTGAAATACTTTAACGTTGATCTCCATTTTTGAAAGTATGTAAAGTATTTACAAACTTAGAATCACANCGTTTTTGAAAGTATGTAAAGTATTTGCAAACTTAGAATCACATTTTCTACAGGCCTGGTCTTTGGGTATGAGTATTGATTTTAAACTTATGTTACAACTATTTGACACGGAACTTTATTAGTCCTCCTAGATTGTTTAGTGCANACGGAACTTTATTAGTCCTCCTAGATTGTTTAGTGCACTAGCCATACGGTTATTCAAAAAACGTTTAAAACTAAGTGTACGGCGATGATTAAAAATTCTTGAAGTTCTTATTATTTTCCAGATCATAGGTTTTGCGTATAATTTATAGAATGGATAAAATTACTTTTAAAATTTAACTAAAATTAATAAATTTTATTCGCAAAACCTTTAAGAATTAAAATTTATTTATTTTGTAAATTGAATTATTTAGATAAATGCATTATGATTTAACATGTTTTGAGGTTATAAAAAATATTATCTTTATTATAATTGTATAGCCATACAATTTATTGATTGAGTAAATAATTACACAATTACGTATAATATATATATATTATAATATAATAATTATTATTATATTATACAATACAATTATTGTATAATACATACTTTTTGTCTATATAAATTAATGCTATACGTCACTTCACCATTTATAAAAAAAAATCTATAATTTATGCCTTTTATTATTTAATAATATTTATCGTGATGTATAATGGTGTTCTTAACAAATGGTTGCAAAAATGAATAAGCTATCTGTTAGTTATCATTACAATAAATTATCTCTTCAACGTGTAGTCTTATGGTATAAAAGTAATCACGAACGTAAGTTGTTTCAATGCACATAATACTTTTAATATTAAAGAACCTAGATTGTCATGTCTTCTTTAGATGTTAAAACTCATACAGAGAGTAATATTAGTTGACACGTGTTATTCTCAATAGGTTTTTATTCGTTCTAAAATATTTCACTTTGAAATTAATGGTTTTTAAATTTTTTTGTCATTCACAAAAAGTATATGAAAATAAGAGAACATTGAACATTGATCAATTCACTTTTTGTTATTAAATTTAGGTTAATTACACCATGTTCCGAATTATTGTTAAATGTTTATTTATTGCGTAGGTTCTATATGCAATATTTAGAAATAGTTGTATTGATTCCTAAATCTAATTTTGAAATGAACACGTGTTCAATTTTTTCAGCAATATTGAAAAGAAACTTAATTAACTGATGTCTGTATTCGTTATATCTTTATTCTCTTTTACAACCAGATGACAATATTGTATAAAGAAATTAACTATGTTTGAGTACTGCATTTGACTATTAATATAAACTAGTATAGTTTATAGTATTTCTCAATTTAGAGTGATATACTCTATTTTTGCATCTTTAAATACATCTGCCCCACAGCAAAAAAAAAAAAACAGATATTTTTAATAAGTTATTATACAAATCTTTCTTTTAATAATAATAACCAAATAGTTCACGGCATAACTAAAAGAATGTGCCCTGTATACAATGTCTATAAAAGTTAGATCCTCTTGAAATTTTTTCATGAGTAACTTCTTGATAAATTAAAAGATTATTGATATTACCGTTAATTAAGGAAGTATTATAATGAATACGCAAGTTCGTTCAAATGAAACCTTAACATGCAACTGTAAAAAAATTTTATTTATAAGCATGAAGAATATATCATGAAAAAAAATAAACATGATAACCTTAAAAATAAAATAAAATATATTGTTGAATTTTGCTTTTAAAGCTTAAAAGAAATCGTAAAAAAAATAATAATTAAAAAAGTTGAAAGTTTTTTTTTTGTAATATTTCATAGCCTTAATTTTTTTAAATGAAAGAAAACAACTAAAATATATAATTCTTTTTTATGAGACTCAAGATTGCGCCTATTACACTACAGTTCTGTTTAGATCTCAGAACCTCAGAGGATCACATAATACTGGAAAATGGATGGCTCATTTTAATACTATTTAGCGATATAAAAGCTTGAGAGGCCAATTTACGGCCTCTGTCATTGTTCTGCGAATGTCGACAAACTATGCATGGAATTTTAATTGCCTCGGTGATTTGGTTTTTTAAAAAAGCGTACTACATGATCATCCCCATGGTCTGTGTTACCCCTCTAAAGTTCTATAGGCTTAGATATAAAAAAATCCGAAAAGCAGAACAAAAGCCATTTAGCAGCAATGAATTAATTACAACTCTAGTACAACAGTTTAAATTATCACTATTTCTATATTTGTTAGTAAAAAGGGATTATTTAAAATTAAATTTGTACAGTACGAATAGATAGCCGGATAGCTGCTCTAAACTACACCAAATGTATAAAACTGTGACAACATTCAATTTGTATTTGTTGTGTGATTTGTTCACTAAAATGTATTGCATGTGAAAAAGAAGTATATTCTGCGAAAATCTAGTTTAGGTTTAAAAAGAGAATTGCATTATTATATAAGAAAATATAATATTAGTAATTGGCTATTAAAAGTCGACGTGGCAATCTCCATTAAAGGAAAGTTACATGCATTAGGTTACATCTACGGACCAAAGGTACATTGAGCAAAAGAGCTCGTTGTTGAAGCCGGTCTACAGACCATATTCTTCATTACATATTTTTTATGACTCTATATAATACAAGCTAAAAATATATTCAGCTTAATACTTCCTATGTTATAAGGTGACCTTATCGTCACTATATAGATTACAATTTTACTGTCGATGAATATTATCTCTTACCTTCAATTATACAAATAATATTATAATTTTTTACTGAATATATATATATATATATATATAAATTTAGCCGAGATATATTTTTAAATTAGTATTGATTAGTATTTAATAGTGATTAAAACCACTGTCAGATTAAATTGCCTTTATAACTAAAGTTGAAGGAAATTTTTCAAAAACTTGTCGCTGATAACTCCAACTCTATAGGTTTTTTTGACGTATAGATGAGTAAAATTCAATTAGTAGGAGCTAAGTAATCGTGTAAAGTGTGACAATGANAGTAGGAGCTAAGTAATCGTGTAAAGTGTGACAATGAAAAACACGACCGAGTAAAACCAACAGCTTTTCAGCAACGTATTTCTCACTCAATTTCTAGCTAACATTGATGGAAACTATAGTTATATTACGTGAGTGACTTCAAGAAATGATATTTTAATTTACTGTAATGGACATTTTCTCTAAATCTTTAAAAAACTTAAGATCTTATTTCTAAAAAATTAATATTAAATTTTATTCATATATTTAAATAGACCCTTTTCCAAAAATTGCTCAGTCATTTGAAAAATAAATTTAAAAAAAAACTTTTTTTACATCATACAATTGTATTCGTTAATTTTAAAGCATAAAATTACTAATTTTCTATTTTATGTTTTTTGGGTGGGTTGTTTATTACACTCCTTATTTAACTGTAAAACTATCCAAAGTGTCAATAAAATACGTTTGAACCTTTCAAAAGTTGTCAAAATACGTAGCACAGCTGATATAGAACTCAACGTTTTACTGTTGAGTGTTAATTACTAATATTATGAAACGTTGGCATTTTAGTAAGTAATTTTAAAATCTCGCAAGAATTTCACCATCAAAACAACAATAATATCTGAAATTTAGAACTCGCGTATACGGTTTGCCCTTTTCGGAAAGTTAGGAATTATAATATACTCACTTGTATACTCTGTTTTGGGGTATCCGAGTCATTATAACAGAAGTTTAGGAAGTAATGTCTCGTAACTTATTCCTGGGCTAGTCGAGTTCTCGCACTTTTCACAGTGTACCAGATTGTTTTTATTCAGCAGCTATCGTTGACTTTTCCGTAAATAATAATTGTTATTTGTATAACGTATAAAATCGTATGGCATTTGTGTGTATTAAATGTTGAAAAAACATAACCGAGGTCTCGGCCGAAAAGGTAATATTTTATAACCGTATCTTTGTAATAATGTTGATAGCAAATCACACGGTTTATACTTTTGCTGAAAATTTGGTTCTCTGGAACAAAGATTACATGTTTTATCTCGACGGATATCCGTTTCAATTGTATGGTAAATAGTGTGCGTGTGTGTGTAAACAATTTTGGTCATTCCAAATCTACCCATAATGAATACTCTAAACAATGACTAATAACATAAGCTGCGTTTGTACGTTCAAAAATAATATTAAAGTACATCCATAAAATAGTTAAATATTGTCTACTACGAACGACCAAATCACTATAATATTGAAAAATAAACAAGACTATTTTAACAGACTCCGGTGTCAAATTTTATATGTAAATATACATAGGGTAATTTTCTTTATTGTACAATATTGTGTGATTAAAAAACTATACCGGGACACCGTTACCTCTAAGTTTTTTGTTCATTATCGTTTATTAAATTTTCAAACCTATTAGCATAAATCTGTACTGGTTGGTGATGTATGTGGTATAACTTAACAAAATTTATAAATGGACATAAATCCGGACTTTGTGACGTTTTATTCAAAACTGAAACTGTGGTAGTTGTTTTGAAATTACACGAAACAAAACAAAAAAGTATAGAAAATATTCACACATATAATTTCTTAAATCAAAAAAAGTTCTATTCGGAACTCATACGAGTGCAAATAAAATATTTGAGAACGATTATTTTATTATAATTTAGCGAAACGCAGTGAAACGAACAATTTTTTATTGCATTTCGGACCATTTAACTCAATAATTATACAGTTTACAATGCCTTTGGACGTCTTTAATTGCCTCAGTCTAAATATCATTTTAATCACGTATAGCGTCCATTACTAGGAAATGTATATTTGAGTAAACATTATCTGTAACAATTTTTGACATTTCCACAAAAATATTTGATTTCCAATTTTCTAAACAGTTGCTATGTTATTATTATACGTCATGGATCTTATTATACAACAATACAAATATTATTCAGTTATGTTAACGTGACATTTCAATTTATTTTTAAAAAGCTCTTTACTATATTTTTCTATCGTTACGATTGTGGCACAGTGACGTATCATAACACACTCCAAAAATCGATCAAAATTTTATTTCATTTTCGGTTTGTTAAATTATGGCTTTCCAAAGAAAAAATGTCGTCTTAATGATATTTATTAATTTAAATGCTCACTGCAGCATCATTTATACGAAAATTCTTATTTTCAAAATATTAGAATAAAATCCAATCGGTCACTAGCAATTATTAAATCCTATTATAAATAGACTCAACAAAAGTAAGATAAAAATATTTCACAGAATATAATAAGTACAATTAATTTTCGTTGATATTTTAGAAATAGATAATGAATTTTTTATGTTTTTAAACATCTTACATAAGGTTCTAAAAAATTAAATGCATTAAAAATGGTTACGTAACAAAATTTTTTTTTACTCAAAAATGATTTCAATAAGAATTTATTTGTAAAATTAGAATACAAAGAAATTTTTGAAAAAATAAAATTGATGTTGCAATTAGGTAAATATAAAAGATTCGAAAAATTCAACTATATAATATAATAGCTATCAATAAATAATTTCAATTAATGTAATCTGTATAGGTATATTTTTATGTTCCATTCAAATTTTAATTAGTCATACCGTAAAATGAATTTCATTTGATAATATTTATTAAATTTAATTAAATATCGAGGTTAAAATATTAACAAAATGAATATTAAACAAAAGGTACATAAATTAAGAAATTTAAATGAACACTTAAAATCTATGCTTCATTAATGTAATAAATGTGTAGATTAACTTTAGTAAATGTTTAAATTAGTTCATTAATCATATTTTCCCTGAAATCTCGTATTGTTTTTTTTTTTTTTTAATGGAACTATTATAAAAATTGTAGACTTTTTAAATGTATGTAAAGTATTACATCGCGATACGGCTGTTGGGAATTGACAGCCGGTCATCGAAAGTGTACTGTAAGTCATGTGAAATAAATAGGACGGTACGGAATTACTACCAAGGCGCTGTAATACAAACCTTACCACTGAGTCATTTATGATTCAGGATCCCATTTAGTAGTAATATAACTTGATAACGTGATGTATGGCTACGTGGCACTTTGTCAATTATATATTGAACATTAAAAGTTGTGTCACACATAATCTATAGAATTATTCAATTATCATACAGATTATGATATTGCTATAAGCTATTGTTTTATATAAGCTTCTAAAATTAAAAAAAAACATTTATCAATTGAAAAAAACCTTTTCAGCATCACATTATAGCTAAAAATAATAAAATCCAATCCAAATTTATGAGTAAAATTATAGGCCTTACTCAGCCCGGTTAATATATGCAATTAATATAACGGTCCTAATGGACTTCCTTTGTACAGGACTAAATTCAGATCAGATCGGACTAGACCAGCACAAACTGATCTCTGTTAGCTGTACAATGAAAATCAATTGATATATTTTATATTTACCTTGAAAAATTGACTTAGTGACTTTTCTTCTACGAGCTCAGAAACTTTTAAAGTTTAGCTTGTAGAGCTAAATAAACAAATTTATTTTCAGACTTAGTGTAAAAGATAAGTCACGTTAAAATTAAGAAATTTGAATAATATAACATTTGTTCTATCAAAAATTATTGTTTTAAAAAAAAGAATGCATAATTATTATTTGGTATCTTTTTTCACCAAACTGTATTTTTATACTTTTGATTCGTTGAAATATAATCTTTAAAAGTATAAAGTGTATGAAAGTACAAGAGTAGAGATTATTTTTTAAAAAAATTCTTGAAATGTGTGTCGATGTCTTTGAGGAATTTTTTCTTTTAATATGAAATGTGTGAAATGATTATGGGTGTTTTAGAAATCTCATAAATAACTATAATTTTACATGTTTATTTACTTATTGTCAGTAATGTTACGAATCCTTTTTTGAGTTTCGCTTTTGGTTAGAACCAAACCCGAATTGAATATTCAATTTTTCAGTCAAACTCTATTCAAACATCTATTTTATATAATTTCAACCAAATCATTTCTATATCACAATTAAACAAATTCAGTGTGATATTCGATTATACTAGTTCCGTTTTCAAATCGATTTACAAGAAATATATTTGATTCGATTTTTTAAATTTTAAGATCGATTTTCGATCTGAATTGAATACCCCAAGTTCGTTTCTGTTTGGTTCAAATATCGGGTAATTCAAACTACTTCTATTTGTCTTTAGTTTTTTACTATTTTTAAAAACAATTTTTAGAGGTATAATTAAATTTTTCTCCTCTCTAAAAAATTTTAAATACTTTTTTTTTTAACTTTAAGGGGTTCCTAAAGTTTTGCAGGCTTGCAAAAAAAGGCGTCAAATTATACTGCCCCGGGGTGCTGAAATCTTTAATATAGCACAAATGCCACAAGCAATAATTTTTAAAAAGGATATGAAACATAAATAAATAATATATATTCCTGCTTTCATTATTAAATATTTTTCTTTCTTATTTATTCAAAGATTACATTTACATATGTGTAAATATAAATTTTGTTATTATTATTATTATTTTTAATTTACAATCAACATATTAGAAAAAAATTAATTGTCGTTTACTCGTAAAATTGCCTAATTCTAACTGTGACATATAAACGCATTAAAAATTTTAACAGTTACATTACTTGTCTTTCGACTGCATGTTTTTCAATAATTTTAATAGTAAAATTGTTGATGTGAACAATTTTTTTTATTCTTAAGACAGAAAATTGAATGCCAGTTTACCAAACAGCAACACAACAGCTCACTACATAAGCCATTGAACAGCATTGTTAATCCGTCGAATGACCAATATAATTGCAATTTCCGGGTCATTTAATAAATGGATTTTATGGTGCGTGTTTTCATAATACTCTTGATTGTCTTTCGAAATAAAAATGAATCTTTTCTTAGTGATAGATTCATGTAAATTTCTAAGTCATGTATATATATATATATACATATATCCTTAAAAATAAATTGCTTGGTGACATTTGGCAAAACAAATGTGCGTCACATTCACAGTAATATTCAAAATCTCAAAATTGGTATTCAGCGGATAGTCGACAGACAGATGTAAATCGATGTGTTTGGTCTTGTCCAATTTTCTCATTTGACGGACGCAAATTCATGTTTCTACTATCAATCGCTATATCGACTATGTTACTCCTCGTCGGAGAGCTTGTGTAACGCTAACAGTTAAATTTATTCAAACTCTGCGACCGTCTACCATCATTACTGCAGATTGACATCCTATCAAGTTTGATTAAGCATTAAAGCTTTGAGAAAGTGACGTCTATAACCATCTCGATAATGACCTGATTCAGGGTCAGTATGGTATTCGAACAACGAAAAATTCTATCAGAGCTAAACCTTCAAATGTATCAAACATTTTTATTGGTAGAATAAATGAAATTTGATAAAAAGTATTGCATTTAAACTAGAGTAAACTAGATGGACGATTTTTGGGTACATTCCAAATTTCTTTACGGAAAATACTTATTTATAAAACATTCTTCGTACTAATAAATAAACAATTTGCTTTTAAAGAATGTTAGTTTTTTTCTTTTTCGTTATCACTTAAATAAAATATTATGTTAATAAAAAATACACACTTTTCTATAAATAATGTAACGTATATATGCATTTTTTTTTTTTTTTGGAAATTCNAATGTAACGTATATATGTATTTTTTTGTTGAAATTCATTAGTGCAATATTATGTAAATGTTTACCGACTAATTAACTTATTTAACTTATTATCTAATGCCTTATAATTGTGTTCGGAAAATAATTATCATTTAGAGACTAACGAAATTTTTACTCGAATTAATTTAATTTTTTTCTCCTTAATAAAGTTTAAAATAGTTTTTTTTTAATCAACTTAAGTTGTAAATTAATTGATAATTATTTGTCTCTTACATTTTTTATGAAGACAATGATAATTGCTATTGTTTTTATCGCAATCAGAATCTACATAATTTTAATAGATTTATACATTTTGAGGTTGTGATAAATAAAACAATAAATAACAAAATATTAATGAGAAAACTCTAGAGACCTATTTAATAAAATTCAAGTTTTATTCTACTGGCTTAACATATCTTAACAAGCTGAAACATAACTAATGCCCTCAAAGAAAATGTTGTGACTATTATGCCTACAACTTAGACTGTATGTTAGGACCATTATTTCTATAGAAAACAATTTATTTTTGCAAAAAGAGGAAATGATATGAAACTCAAATGACTAAAATGTCACGATTTATGTTCTAAACAATGACATTTGTAATGAAGCCAATCTGATAGTTCCACTTTGTTTGGAAAATCTTTTTTATATCAAAATTTTATTTTTTAGTTGTAAAATAATATTGCAGAATACATTTTTTTAGAAAAAAAAATATACTTTGATACTTTTCTTATGTTGAAATAGGTAATAAAAAAAGTTCTCAGNCTTTTCTTATGTTGAAATAGGTAATAAAAAAAGTTCTCAGTTTAAATCGAATAAATTGTTCATTATGATAATTGTGCTTTTGTTCTCTGTCCTAAATATAGCTAATACGATAGACGATTTTTATATTTTTTTCTTTGCGTTTAATTTGAATTAATTCAAATATTGTTTGAGTAAATTGTTACCAATCTAATATTTTACATTTGATAAGATAAATTAAAAAAATGTGTTATATTAGGAAATCAATTTTCAAATTATTGTTAGCATATCAAAAAAAATTCAAATTACTTATTTCCTATTATATTAGAATTTCTACCGCTATATATATATTTTATTAATAATACAAGTAATGCATAATTTATTACAAAACTAACAATGAATCTATATGATAAACTACCAAAAATTAATGAACATCGCATTATATTAATTAAAGAATTTCGTTATTTGTTGATATCAGTGAATTCTGCTATAGTACAATTAAGTTAAGAACAATAATGTAATTGGGTATTATTAAACTATGAAGCTTATTTAATACTAATTACTTTAAAAAATAAAAAAACTGTTTGATTTACATGTTTGAGCTTTTATCATGAAATTTTACGATAAATTTTAGGATTATTATTCATTTGTAATATATAATTATATAATAATGAATTATTTCATAGTATTTAAAATTGTTATAAAATCAAAAAATGTTTTAAATATTTATAACAACGCTGTGCTTTATATACTTATATATTTTTTCAACATATATCTGTTCATGAATGTATAATCTATGTGCATTTTAATTCAAAGCCGTTTAATAAATGGTACTGCAATAAAGAATCTTTAAAGGGAACACCAGGGTCTTTATGAAATATTAAAAAATATTAATCTTTTTTATAGATTATAGATCAAACTAATTGGTTTAATATAAACCTTCTAAAATAAACCAATCAAAATATTTCTTATAAAACATTTCTTCTCCACAGAAAACGGCATTTCATAGTACCAATCTGGAAAAATTCAGGAAAAAGATTCTAGAAAAAAGTTCGTCTGCGTTGCACATAAATGAGAGTAATAGAATTTAAAACTTTCATATTTTTAATATTCTCAGTACCCCTTACATATATACATATAGTGTTCAAAAAAATAATAAAACACTCAATTTCTCAGAGACTATTGAGAATTATAAACTTTTGTAAAGATGTGAAAAATTAGATTCAAAAAACTTTACAATAATATGTAGTTAAATCTTTTTTGTTTTCGTTCCCTTTAGGGATAAAAATCCGTATTTATAATTTTCTTAATTGGGAACCCCTATTTTTAACTATATATGACAAAGTTATAATTTTTNATAATTTTCTTAATTGGGAACCCCTATTTTTAACTATATATGACAAAGCTATAATTTTTTAAATTATAACATTAAAATATTTTAACTTTCATTTTTTGTAAATAAAAAAAGTGAATTTTAATAGAGTGTTCCCTTAAAATCTTTATAATAAAATTAAAAAACCTAAAAATAATTATTTTTAGTTACAATTATAAAAATATCTTATTAACCCAACCCAACCTAAAGTTCATACATGGTTACTTTTAAAGATAATTGTTAAAAAATTAACGGTAATCATATGTCAAAATTATATAATTGTCTTAGACTTAATTTGTTTACAAAACATGTTCGATTCCAGTACTCATCGCCTAAAATATTTTATATGATAATAGTTGATAATTAATGCTGTTTTATTATCTAGAATTTGACGTCATTTCATTATGTTTTTGAGAAATATTTGTATAATAAATTCACATTGGCATAACATATGTTAGCTCCAAATTAAACTTTAAAGGTGTGCAGTTAAATATTTATATAACAACAGTGATAAACAAATAAGTGTTTATTTTACAATGTACTTTTTTTATTTAAGGTAAAATTTTCATACAATTCTAAGTTCTATAAATTCAGGGTCAAAATTAATTTTTTTGCCGTACAGACTCGAAATAGTGTTTTAGGAAATCCCGATAATTATCTAGAGTGTAGTCCAAGATAAATAAAATACTAATAATGAAAATTGTTGAATATTTTTTATTCAACCAAATAGTTACTTCAACATAAACTATCGAATAGTATTCAAAATTATCCGGATTGAACTACTCGATAGTTTTTAATACTATTCGAATAATAGGTACAATCGAATAGTTTGAATAACTATCGAATATATTTACTATTCCTACAGTTATTGATTGACTATTGTTCGATAATTACTATCCAATATTTTCCATTATTATAAAATACGTTTAAACTTATTTAGGTTAGGTTAAAATTAAGCGTTTCTGATTTGATTCGATATAAGTAGTGAACATAACAAACATTTTTTCTACTTAAGGATATATGAGTTTTCATCTGTTCGGTAACTACTGTACTTTTTAAGTATTTTATTTTTTTTAGAGAATAACAATGTAGAAGTACAGGTTAAGGCTTAACCTGTACTTCTGAATTGTTAGGAAATCACTTAGTAATTGTAGTTATCATTTCCAGGAAGTCGGCTAACAGCACACACGTGTTTATATTCTATCAAATAATTCGTAAAAAGGAAACAGTATGTCATTTCCAGTTACGCTGAAATGCAATTTTTCAAAAACATTTAACGTTAATACTTTATTTCTTATACTTATATATTTTAATATTTATTTACAATTTTTCTTAAGGTAATTTGAATTTCAGTCGCTTATTATATTTGTTTTATACCGCCTTGTTGTTTTATATTACATTTATATTTATAATCATAAATCTGATAAATCAATAATATACTTTTTACATATTCATAGTATTTTTTAATTATAAATGATTAATTATATTGTCAAAGTATTAATTCANTATAAATGATTAATTATATTGTCAAAGTATTAATTCAATGATGTAGATTTGCATATAATTATTCATAGTGATTTAACAAAATAATATTATTTTGACAATTATTACGGGATTTAATTATATATTAAAAAAAATAAATGAAACTATATAATTTCTTTAATAATACTATATCATACTTGAAATGTATTTGAAAAAAATAAAAATTATGTTAGAAAAATAATCATCACAAGGTTGATAATCGCAGATTAAAAAAGTAGCAAAAATTCCCAGAAAAACAATTGAGTGAAAAAATGATTTTATGGCTTCTGAATGTCTTTTTGAATTTCTGTGGTTTCTTAATAATTTATTTCTTGTCCAAAGACTAAAAATAATATTCCTCTCAAAAAATGCTTTAGTGTAGATGCAATCGAAAAATTCCCCGTTAAAAAAAAATTCTGTATGTACTGTAATGTATAACTACCATAAAATGTCCTCAATTTGGTTATAAAATATAAATTTAGCTACATCTAAATATAATTCTAAAACATTTGTAACTTGAAATAATAAAATAAAATAATTAATTAACTTTTATTCGATGTAGATTATATTTCCAGTTTCATTTGATCGAACTATCTGAAGATAAAAAGGTAAATTCAGAAGTGCTTTTATACTTATTGGCCAATTCGAGACAATTTTACAATAATTTAAAATATAATAAAAAAAAATAAAAAGAATATTCTCATAGGTAATTTTACGTGAATAATTATTTGCATTAATACTGAATGTATTTTTCCATTTTGAAATAAAATTGAATACATTAACTTTTTTAGTAATGTGATATAATATAATTTTTGTACAAAAAAATGTTCCCAAAAAGTAAGTTGAACTGAAAATAAATAGTAAAATTGGTATGCTGTTAATTTTGATGGTATTGAATAGTCATTGTGTAATATAATGGGTACGTTGTTTTCTATAGATAACAATAGTATTTAGTAGTAACAGTTGGTTTGTAACGTTTACTTTTATTGTCATATTACCTGACATTCCTCTACACTATCTAATAACATCTCAGCGTAGTCCATAACCATTTTTTTTTTAATTTCTAGAAATTATAAAATAACTTTAATTCAACATATTATTATTTTATTTTGTATTTGTTCAGCTAAAATAATATTATATTTTATTAATACATTTCATGCTGTTTGTGTTAAAATATAAGACTAATTCGTTAAAAAAATTATTTTNGAAGAAATTATTTAGCAATACTCTCTCTTAGACAATCTTAGGTGAAGATTTCACTGGAAATGGTCTATAGACTACTTTAAAAAAATAATAAAATAATATAATGTACAAAGAGGTGCAGACTGTAGGTATTCCTTTTAAAGTAACCATATCATCAATGTTTGAACCATATTAAAAATAATTACTTAATGTGTATAACAGATAATAAGTATTCATATAAAATAAAGTTTTTATTAGAAATAAAATGAAGAACCTTCCTATATAATTTCCTAAAAATATGATAAAATTTTCTCGATTACTTTGAGGTATAGTTATTGTTGTTATCATCTAAAAAAATCATCACTAAATTTGAGTGTTTATTTTTGCTTTACATTCATAATTTGTGGTTAATTGAATAATTCAATATAAGAATATAACAGAGATAAATAACATTAAAAGATCGAAAAGAAATTAGAATATTGAGGAAAGTTAAGATAGATAGTGTTCATAATTTTTTTTGATTTTTAATTAGTTTTTTGAAAACAAAATTATTTGAATAATTTAATACATCTTGCATTCATATTTATAGTACCTTACAAAATTAACAAATAATTTATTCATCAGATTCACTGGTTTTGTTTGAATAGTAAAATTTTTAAATTCTCGTTTATTATAGAAATATTTATTCATTATTAATATAAATTATCACTTTCAAGAAATGCAGAAAAAATTACCCGAATTATATAGGAAATGAATTACGTATAAAATAATTTCTAACCAATCCTAATTTTTAACTAAGATAATTTTGGATCATAAAATATCGAATTGTAATCACATTTATATAATAATACAATAAATTTTCCGATGTCCATATTTAAAATATATAAAATATCAAATAAAATTAATACATGATGCCTAAGCCCATTTAGAATAAATCGGTTGGGTTTTTAATTTATAGTAATTCAGAAACTGCCTTAGTAAAAATATAATAATAATAATTACAGTAAACTAAGTATGAAACTTGATTTAATAAAAATATATACTTCTTAAAAACATTGAATAATGGTTAAATTAAAGTTTAAAATACAACTTTATATGAACAGTAATTTTAAAATGAATTATAACTATAAGTATACGATGTATTGTTTAAAAAAGTACCATACCTTTTTAATAAATATTTGGATTATAAGACAAAAGGCAAGTATTGCTCTCTATGAATAATATCATTTAATATTGATCTATTCTATTTTTATACACATAAGTGTGATGAAATCTTCTAACCACATTGACAACTTAGTACTATCCTCTCTCGTTAAGCTAATAACTTAATTCTGGCGAAATGCATTTTCATTATTGAAATCGATTGTTTTTGCGTCATTAAATTATATGCAAATTCACAGCATATAAATGATGTCAACACTTAATATATTTTTTTAAATAATATATCTGTATAAATAATGAAAATTTAATGTTTGCGTATAAATTTCAGTAAAAACGTAAAAGTATTAATTCAAAAATTTTTAATTTTTCACAAATTATCAATGTATATTAACAAAATAATTTTTTTGTCAAGTATACTACACTTTGCTTTAACATGGACAGATAAAATCAATATTTTCAATCAAGTAATCTATACTGTTTAACTATTTTAATTCCTTTTATGAAAATTATTAGTTGCACAAATAAGACTATCACACTAAACGTTAATTGTGAACTATTTAATTATTTCGTAATGATACACCTTTTTTCAATAAATCCACTTGTAACATGTTAATTTTAAATTAATAAAATTTGTAAAAATTAACTCTAACGCAAACATATAATCGTAACCCTCTCTATTCTAATTATGTAGTATAATATTATCAAAATAATGTTATGTTTTAAATTTTATTGTCATAGAATAAAATCAAAAAATAAACGATATTATGTGATTTTGGGATGTTTACCCTTCAAGCTAGAAGAAAATTTAATGATGTGAAGTGAATTTATAATTTATTAAATAGTAAAATTGATTTCCCAGATATTTTAAATAAAATCAAGTTTTATGTACTTATTACTAATCCAAAAGAATTTTCGTGTTTTTATTTACCTACACAAAATAGAATTAT
The DNA here is from genome assembly GCF_025091365.1 of Daktulosphaira vitifoliae. Classification (NCBI taxonomy): domain Eukaryota; kingdom Metazoa; phylum Arthropoda; class Insecta; order Hemiptera; family Phylloxeridae; genus Daktulosphaira; species Daktulosphaira vitifoliae. The sequence continues at coordinate 37,554 of NW_026099607.1, read as the reverse complement.
AGTCATAACTCCCCACTAAATAGCATGTTACTGTTTTGTAACTCTTTATCTAACTTTGATTTCCATTACCATAATTTAGCCATGTTAAAGAAAATGATACTTTAAATATTATTTTTTATTAAAATAATACATTAAATTTAATTATTTATATTTCTTTTTTTTGTTTTAAATTCTTAATAATATGTTTATCTTATTGTAAATATATATTTAAATATTGTTTTTATAAAATGTATATTAACTTTACCTATTACCTTAAAGTTACTTTAACAATTTCTCAATAAATAAATAATTTAATAAGTTTACGATTTCATTGTTTTGAAATATATTCAATTATTCTTGAAATAAAATACAAACAATATTTTTCGTTTCTTGTGTTTTTTTAACAAAAATAAAATTAATAATTTTGTTTCTAAAATTTTGAGACATTATAATTATATCGAAACTTTATAAGATTTTTTACATTTTAAGTATGAAAAAAGAAATATTTCTAATATGATCAATTTTAAGGTACAGTAAAGTAACTTCTATGTTTATTTATAAAATTTGCAAACCAGCATAATTTTTTCAACTCTCTTTATTTAAAAATAATAGAAGTATTTCTTTTTTTTTAACAATATTTTAAATATAATATCATTTAATATAATGAAATGTTTTAATAAATAAAAATAATTGTTATTCAATCAAGATGTTTTAAGATTGAAACATTCTATTGTCCTATTGCGTTGATAATATCAAATTTCACAGTTTAAACTTATACTTAGCTCTTATATCAATATTCTATTACTTTTTGCATTATTTGAAATAAAAAGTGTACATACAATTTACAAGTATATCATAAAGTGAGAGGTGTTACGATTATTTTTAAATTTATTACAAAGTACTAATAAAAAATTGACAGAACTATAAAGTATGCAAAAAGTATTTAATCTGATATATTTATATTAATAATATAATCTACGTAATATAAATAAATCAAATAATAATTTTAATTTGAACAGCATAGAAATGAAAAACGATTTGATTCAAATATTCGCTCATTCAATTGTGCACCAAACAGCACATTCAATACATTTGCAATAAAAAATCAAAAATTACAGTTTTCACAATGGCCACCACTACAAACATTTGAAAAATATTCCTTCCCACTTATTTCATCATTCCAACCAACATCAATTCCACTAAAAGAACAATGTTCTCCTTTAACCATTTTACCACCTACTTCATCATCATCATCATTATCAAAACTGTTTTCTACAACTATACTTCCAGGACCGTCATCTCATCTTACTTCAACCACAATAAGCACACCTCCACTAACTTTACTACAACCGGAATCTCAGCAATTACCATCTTCAACGACTCCATTATCTCCATCTTTACCAAAACTGCCATCTAATCAATCATCACCAACGATTCCATCGCCACCGCCACCACCACCATTACCCAAACTACCATCTAATCAATCATCGCCAACGATTCCATCACCACCGCCACCGCCACCACCACCATTACCCAAACTACCATCTAATCAATCATCACAAACGATTCCACTACCACATCCGACTCCATCAAAATTGAAAAATTCTTCTTCGACAGATCAATTTCTCCAATCAAAACAGTTACAATCACAACAGTCTTTCAAATCAAAACAATCAACGGAATCATCACATTCATCTCCTTTAATTTTATCACAACCTCAGACCTCATTATCAACAACACCATCACTTTTACATGAAAAACCTTATTCGTCAGTGTCACCTAATCAACTAAACACAATATCAACACAGCCTCCTACTTTAAATTATGAACATAACTCCTCATCAATGTTACAAAATTCAAAAAGTGCTTCAGCTGGAATAATAAATACACCAAAAAATAAAATGAAATTAATTCATTGGAATAAGATTAAAAGTCAAAACTTAGGTAATTAAAATTTTAAATCTTATTAAGTTGATCTATTATACATTAAATACATGTATTTTTAAAATAATACTTTTGTGCAATTAGAAAAATCATTATGGTCATCCATAACCCCACCAGATATATCTTTTGATCAAAATCAAATTGAAGAACTATTTATTCAAAAACCTAAGTTACCTCCTAAGATTATTTTGAACAGTGGAAAACCTAAGGTTTTAGTTCAGAATATACTGGATAATAAAAGAAGTTTGGCAATTAATATAATGCTTAAACAATTGAAATTAGAAACCGATAAATTTATTAATGATCTTGAGAATGAAAATTATATTCCTATTGAAAAGTTAGAAATAATTCAAAAAATTTTACCCATTCATGATGATGTTATAGCAATAAAAAAATATCGTGGTGATCCAAAAAATTATGGTGCAGCAGAAAAGTTTTGTTTGGCTTTAAATGAGATACCATGTTATGAAGAAAAAATTAAATTAATGATTTTAAAAGAGGAATTACCATCAATGCTTAATGAAATGCATTCTCTATTGCGACATATTCAAAGAATGTGTCATGATATTATTAAAGATGATTCATTCAAGGAATTTTTATCAGTCGTATTATTTATTGGTAACCACATAAATGCAGTAAGTTTTATACATTTTATTTAGAATTACAAATGTCTTAAGACTATGAAGAAATTTGTGTCTTAGTAATTAAAAAAAAAAAAAAATTTTAAATATGTTTTAAACATTTAACAACTTGAAAAGAAATTTTTTTTATTATAATTATTAATTATGTTCTTGTGCAAGAAAAAATACAATCTGTATATACACAGCGCCTTAGACTTTACTAATAAGTCTTATAACTTTTGATACTAATATCATTTTAATGACATTTTTTTAAATAATTATTTTCTTCGTATACTATGTTTAACCCATATTTGCTACTATTTATCACAATTAAGAAAAAAAACCATTTTCTAGTCTCAAAAAAAAAAAATTGATAGATCTATAACAATTTTGGGACAAGTACTCATTGAATAGCAAAATACGTACAATATATATACACTAGTACACACCCATTCTATGAATTAAACTGTTTGTAACTCAATAGATACTTATTCTTAAATTGTATTCGACTTATTGACATTTTTTTTTATAAGAAAAAAACTAAAAAGTGGCTATTATTAAACTTTAAAAATAAAAAAATAATTTTTTTTATTATTAGAGACAAATAATCAAAATATTCTACATAGTCCAAAAATAAAAAAAAAAGAATCAACACAATATATTTGCTAGTTCATTTGTTCTTAAGTCCTATAAAGAAATTCTGTATATACAATAAGAACTTATGTTAAATTCATTTTTTTTTTTTTTATCATTGACAAATAAATTAAGGAAAAATGACACAATGGTTGCACTCTTACTGTTTTGAATTTTTCACATATTTAAGTGTTAAAGAGATATACACCATAATTTTTTTAAACGATTAAGAGGATTACTTGGTATAATTCAAGAGCGCAAATTTTTTATAAAGAGGTTTTGGATAATTAAGAAGAAAATTTGTTTTATAAGAACATTAAGTGAAGACCATTGATTTAATTTTAATTTTAAATAAATGACTAAATATTTAACAGTTAACAAATAGAGAATGATTTTTTTATCATAACCCACATAATTACTTACAGAATAAAAATTCAAATGACATTTACTGTTAAATTAAAATATGTTTTCCCATTTAAAAACAAAGTTAACACCTTTACAAGGCATAAGGTATGACATTATATTGTATTATATTTAAGTTAAATTAATAAAAGATAATGAAAAAGAAAAAATATTAAATTTTTTTTTTCTATAAGTAATTAAGTGAGTAATGATAAAAACATCACTCTGTATATTACAGTTATTCACAGTACATAAATACTATAAGTAATAAAATAATAAAATCCTATTTTTAAAACAATGGATAATAAATAGTATTATACAGTATCTTAGTACTGATAAAACAGCATTTATAAAAAAAAAAAAAGAATGACTATTATTAATTTATAGGGAACTTATGCTGGTAACGCAAGAAGTTTTACATTAAATTCATTGTCAAAATTATATGATATACGGACAAATAAGCCAAGGATAACGTTCCTCCACTTTGTTATAGAAGTAGCTCAAGAATACAAAGATGATATATTAAGCTTTACAAAGTACTCTTCGAGTCTCGGAATGTTATCAAAAATGTCTATAGTTAGATTAGAAGAGGAAGTGAATACAAGCAATAAACAAATAAAATCATTATTATCTAAATATGAAACTAAAGCATGCACTAATAACATATCGGAATCCTTAAAAAAATTCCTTGAACAGTCTGTCATTGATGTTGAAGAACTAAACGACCATTATAAAATAGCCATCGTTGACATTCAAAAAGTAGCTATTTATTTCGGCGAAGATTTAACAAAATTTAAAATTGAAGAATGTTTTGGATTACTTGGTAATTTTTTTACACAAATCAAAGATATCATCAAAGAAAGTGAAAGAAAACAAGAAAAAGATAAAAAAAAAAATATCACTAAATAAAACAATCCAATCTATTATAAATTTAAAAAAGAAAGGAACAACAATAATACTCAGAAAAACAAAATTTATGTATAATGATGTTAACCAGTCATAACTTTTTTCGTAGGTAAATTATATTTTATTTTTAATCAGGTAAAATTTAATAGTTTCTGAATTTTTTAAATAATTTTAAGAATGGTATTTATAATTATTTTACAGCCTCTTTTGTATTTTTTGTAATTTTTTATTTGATATCACTCTTAACTAAATGAAATTTGTATTAATTTTATTATTTATTCATGTTATAAAATTATTATTTTAACATTACTAAGAAATTTAATTATTAGTTATAATTGTGATGTATAAATATAAAAGTTAAATATTTAAATATTGGGTATTTAAATCTTAATTCTACTTTTTGTTTTAATATTTAAGCATCTTTTATTTATTTTTCTATTTAAATAAACGTAAATTAAACTTTTTTCTAAGTAATTAATAATTACTTACTTTTCAAAAGCTCCGATAAAAAAACTACTGTTTTAATTATTCATTAAATGAAAGCATTTTCCTACAAAAACTAGAAAATGACTGGTCGATAACATCTCTTGGACCAGTGATTTGTAATTTATCAAATCTTTTGTTATTAAGTCTGAAGTTGAAGCGTGGATCTATTTATTATAATCTTAAATCATTAATGAACTGCACACCTCCTACCGCTATGTTATAAAAATGCTAATATCTTTTAATATTAGCACTATTATTGCTAAGTTGGTTAAACATAGACGTTTTTATTTAAAAAACTCAAGTTCATACAATTTTTAGGGAGCAAGAGAGGGAAGGAAATTTTTTTTTGAAAATCATAAACATAAATACATAAATTTATTTAATTTAAAGTCTTTTTTTTTAAATTTTAAAGCCCTAATATCTGTTAATTTTTAAGGTAAGCTTTCGAAACTTAAAATATAGATATGATCTAGTAGCGTAGAAAACTGTAAATAATTTACCTCTTAATTAGCCATTTCAAAATTGAAGAATTTCGAAGTTTTTGATTTTGTTACTAATTAACTGATTCATTATCATTATAATAAGACACTTCTCGTATAGGTAGAACGTGAAGTTTATCACAGTGGTAGTTCTTATAGTGTAAATAAAGTGAAAAATCTGAGTTATTATCTTTTCATAATACTCAGTATTATAGGCAAAAACGTCATTTGAAAATAGCAAAACTGGTAGTCGCTCTTTCATTTTTAGAGCCTTGTGAAAATTATGTATTTTGCTAACCTAAGATAGCCAAAAAAAAATATACTAAACAAAAACCGTATTGTCTATAAAGGCCAAGTTCTAATACCTCCTCCTAAAAATGTACGTCTGTAAAAGTCTTACTTTCATAAGCAATATTGAATTTTATTTTTAGGTATTGATCAGCACTTGATTAGTTTCTGATCAAGCACTGGATGAGTACTCATTTAGGAATTACATGAGAGATGGAAAAAATACATCTCTGAAGAAGAGAAAAAATGTACAGATCACATAATGAGATCCATTGAAAAATATAGCAAAATCTTTTTTATGCCTCAATAAAAATCTAACAAGTATTAAGCAATATGAATAAAAAAAACAATGTTTCTCATAAAAGTAGGATTGAAGTTCATGAACTAATTAAAGACTAAACTTGACCATAAAGTAATCATTAATAATTGATAGGTGGAAAAGGAGGGAGTTGGAACTTTTTCGCAGTTAGGTTTATATTGAGAATACATTTACATAGTATGCGGTTTATCATAAACTATTTGTGTATTCGCAAAATAAATATAGTATTGGTAAAAATAATGATTTCTTTGGATGGCATTATCATTTTTATACCCAGGAAGGACGAAGAGTACGGCAGGGAAATGACTAGTGATTAAAATAGCAACAACCATCCTCACTTTCAGTCATTACATTAAATTGTCAATGACTTCTGAAACAATAACTCGGAAACTATTACCGACCACTTATTTTATTTATTAGTTAATTTTTTATTTCATAACTTAATTAAATATGTATGTTACCATTTAAAAAATAAAGTTGACACTCCTATATGTTATAAAGGATAATCCTAAAAGTAATAATTGGTTAATAAATCAAAAAATATATGTAACAAAAAAAACCATATTTTTATTTTTTATAACTGTATTTATTTTGAAAATGAGTGGTTTATGATGAACCAATCATTCTATATTATAGATAATCTGCATTATAATATATGTTTATTACCTTGTCAATTTATGTTACGTATTACTCTTTTGTGCTCTTCTTTCACTCTATATTTAAAAATGTTAATACCTTCCAAAGTTCTATTATTAGATCAAAAGTTATTATCGAACAGTCATTTTCATAATTAGATTATTTTTTAATTTGCAAGCTAGTTAAATATAAATATTATTACACTAAAAATAAAGTTCACATCTCTGTGTGGTATAAGGGATGTATTAAAAAAATATATGAAACTAAACAATTACAAAAATCAATTTTCTTAACATGGTTATTATATAAGAGAAATTGAGTGGCCAATTTAAAAAAAAATACCTGTATTGCACGTTTAAGCTATATCACATAATCTTATTGCAAATCATTGACTATTTTCTAATACATATATTACTTACGCCATTGAGTAAGGCAAAAAGAGAAACTATATTAGCTTTTATGAGCTAACTATAAATTACGTTTTAATCAATCACAACTACCAGACTCGTACGTATAATAACATCAATAAAAAAAGGGTAGACTTATTCGCCCGTATGAACATTGTGTATATTTTGACCCTGGCCAAAGCAGATACAGTAATATAGAATTAAATACAGTCACAACCGTTTGCAATAGAAAAAAGTTTCAAAGACGATTCCACCCCGAAAAAAAAACTATAATAGAAGCTTTTATCGCTCCCTATATGTATACAAAATAAAACTCAATTGGATCGGTCAAAGGCGTCTCTATGTATCGGAGAGTATTTGGACATTTGGCACAAAGAAAATATATGTGTATTACTCTATTTTTTTGTAAAATACCCTCGGTAATAGACTTTTAAAATTCTCATACGCCGCAAAAATAAAATATAAAATATTACAAACTGAAATCTAGCGCGTAGATTAAACATTTATTAGTTTAATATTTTTCAATAATCTTTTAAAAATATAAAACATAAATAAATAAATCTTAATTTGTAAACGTTTTGATTTGACATTTAATAATGATTATGATAACTTTTAAATGTAAAAAATAAATTTTAGTATTCACAAAAATTAATTTAAAATATTTTAATTATATTTTATTAAAAGCCTGTATAAAAAGAGAAATATTAATAAATACTGTAATATCAGCAAGTAGTTATTTAAGTAATTTAAAATAAATGTCTGAACATTAAAAATATATACAATTTAGAATAATTTTGTTGGATACACATCAATATGCTGTAGCGAAATTGTGTTGTGATTATTTATGCTATTGTTGGGCTACATCGAGTTGTTGTCGGTCTTCTCTCTATGTCTGTGAGAAATATTAATAAATACTGTAATATCAGCAAGTAGTTATTTAAGTAATTTAAAATAAATGTCTGAACATTAAAAATATATACAATTTAGAATAATTTTGTTGGATACACATCAATANACAATTTAGAATAATTTTGTTGGATACACATCAATCTGCTGTAGCGAAATTGTGTTGTGATTATTTATGCTATTGTTGGGCTACATCGAGTTGTTGTCGGTCTTCTCTCTATGTCTGGATTGTCGCCGCCATCTTAGCGTTTTTTAGCTATAAGCTCTATGGCGCTTGCGAATCGGTAGTTTTGTATTCGTTTTGTTGTAAAAGTAAAATATCACCTTTGCGATTGTCGTACCCTATGCGCTCAGTATATCGCCGTTGTGTCTATATATTTTCTGAGATACATCAAAATACCGTTCACAGCATATTGTGCACGTTGGTCAGCTACTTGCATTCGACTTCAATTGATCCTTTCAGTATTCAACATTATCATCAGCCGTTTCAATTAGCCGACAAGTATAATGCTTGTTCGTCTATCATTCTAAGACTTACTCGCTAGTATAATTTATTATTTGTTTATATCAGCGCCTTTGTGGCATTAGTATTAAATTTCCCCCTATCCACATGGGTGTATATAAGATTTTATATTTCTTGTATAATACATCTGACTGTTATAATTATACATTGCAAAATTCATTTACATTGAAATCAGTCATACAATCTACATTCAAACATACAGCATACTCATCTCATTCCTCATCCTCGACATAGCCAAAGACTTAGGACAAAATAAAACCACGAACGTTAATGAACCCGCGTGAATACCACCGGGCGCTTACCACCAGGTTCATTCAATTTTCTTTACCTGTTTTCGAAAGAAAAAATATTTCAATATATGATTCCAAAGTTTGAAAATAATATTGAAAGTATACTGAGTGATTCTTAATAATATATTAATAACATAATATTAGACATTCGATTTCTCTCAAAATAATAATTATGTTGAGAACATTTTTTTTTTTGGTATCTTAAAATTTTATATATTATTTTTTAATTCAAGATGTATGTCACCATTAAATATAAATAAAATTTACACCCTTAAAAGATATAAAAATATTTAATAATTCAAAAAATATATAAAATCTATAAATATCAAAAAGATTTTTCCTAACATAATTATTATTTTAAGAAAAATCAAGCGGTTAATTTTAAAAATAATTACCCTGTATTTATTGGTTTTTTAATTTTAAAATATCCATGTATTGAATAATAATCATTTTAAGTCAATAAATGTTTCACCTCAACGTAAAATACATGATTCGTAATTATTTATAGGTTGACTGTTACGCAAATCCTTAAATTATTGTAAAAAAGTTGTTACAAATAGAGTTAATTTGATAACTAAAAATTACGTAAATAAATTAAAATATATAAAAAAATAATTTTTTTAAGAGTTGACTTTAAAAAAATTTGTATACCTTCAATATAAGATTAATCGAAGCTGTTCAATATTTCTCAAGCTTAAATAATTAAGCTATGTGTAATTTTTTTTTTAAATACTAATGATCTTATAAATAGTACTTAGTTTGTAAACCTCTTTTGTTCTTTGTACAAATAATAAAGTAGACATGGTTTAAGTCATATTATGGCAAAGGAAATTAGCAGTAGAGTGCAGTATGTGTTGGCAATTACTCAAACAAAGGCAGCAAAACCTGAGGCGTAAAAATGTGGTTTCGTCTAGTGCGAACCAATTGCCGTTTTAATATAATAAACCTTAATATGTTTAGTTTGTCCTTACATAATTCAATATAGCACTCGTGTCAGCTGCAAATTTTTATTTTTTAGTCCACCGGGTAAAATGGTTAGATTACAACGGCTGTAAATATTTTCCATGGTATTACATTTGGATATAATGCAAAGAAAAAGTCTAAGACGGCTGATGTTTGCGCACGACCTGGTATTTTCTTTTAAAAATCTTTTCTATGTGTATGTTTGTTGTACATGACATTTTTTTATACATTCATATATAATATCCTGTATGTTTAGGTATATTGCGAAAAAACAAAATGCTGTCCGGAAAGGAGTCAGAGGGCAGAGCTGTTGATTTAGGACTCGCATATTATTTGACTTTACCTACCAACTAGCGGCAATGACTCTAACGTTAGACACGCAATCGGCGAAACTCTGGTGGTTTTTTTTTCTGGTACTATTTTTTTCTTTTCACTCGTTTCTTTGCGTTATTATTATGTTTATTTATTCGACCGGAGAGTTCTGGTCCATTCGTTTTGTGCCTCATCGTAAAATCTCAAAATTTACGATCTCCACACTATAGATTTTACCGGCATCAAGACGTATTGTGTACCCAAAATGGAAAATATAGTAACTCGTTTACTCTGTTTTTCTTTTATTCGTGTTGTACAATTTCCATAAACATATATTAAAACAATTGCATACATTCATTATTATTTTTTCAAATCTCGAAAACTAATCCCCAAATATTAAATTATTAAAAATGATCAATTGATTATTTTCTGTATAATTAGATATTATATAAATGTAATTTAGTCAAATAAAGTATTTTTAATACATACGTTAATTTAGTAAGAAATCATATTTATATTAAATAGTAATATTAGTATACAAAATATTATTTTGCTTATATTATTTAAAAGCCACGTAAGTGATGGCTTCAAATGGCTAGAGATANCGTAAGTGATGGCTTAAAATGGCTAGAGAAGGAAAAAATACAAAATGTGATAAATTATTTACACATAAAAATACACTCAGTTACATTATTTTTCCATTAAAAAACTTAAGCAGTTGAATTATTCTTAAACTCTTAAAATCAAACAACAGACTAATATTTTTCAAGCTTTTTCGTTATTATTAAATTTTATTTTTAAGGGATAAAAATAGTGATTTAAATATAATAATATCTGTAGACGAAGCAAGGAAAAGCGAATTTAAGTTCTTTACAGTTCTTACAGACTCTAAGAATTTTATTTTTATAATAAAATAAAAATAATATAACTTGAATAGATATACGACAATTGCTTGAGAAATTTATTTCAAAATTGGCAATATAAAAAGGTTATTTAACCAAACTATTACAATAAACTCTATCAATATATTTTGGAAAAAGGGAACCGATAGTGTTCTAAAGTATCATTTTAAATTCATTTAAGTCTACTAAATGATTTCACAATTCAGTTCCATATAGTATTTTTTAAACCATATAGGCTTTTGAATTCGACCTTATTTGTGATACTGACGCAACATTTGGTATTACAAAGATACTTTTTTCTTAGTAAGGGTTCTATTTTCTCTATGCTGTGGTAATATCCATGAATACCCATACTCCCTTTGTTGTAGGCGATTCTAGGAAATTCAAATAAAACTTAGAAAAAAAAATTTACTTTCTATAGAGTTTTTGCAATAAATATATAATTTCAATATCTGTTACACTATAAAGTTTACTTTTTAGACATTTTATAAATTCATATTGATAATTTTTATCATAGTTGCAATAATTTATTAAATCAAGTCTAATATTTCCGTAGATTAATATACATTTATTGTATTTAAAGAAGCTTGGTCTGAAAAATAACAGGTTAATGAAATATTCAATGTACCTCCTTAGTGGAATCGTACTATCGAATTTGGAGTAAAGTAATTTTATTTCAAACGTAAGATTAAAATATTCATTTTTTTTTCACGTGATAAAAGTAGACCTAATTTCAAAATCGTAATATAATTTTTGAAGTAAAGGCTTCCTAACCATGGATACTCTTCGATAGTTACTCATCCAAGAGTAACCGGAGAGAGGGTTGACGACTCAATTTACTGAACTGATCTCTTGTTCAACAAACTGAGTCGCCATTAATTAACCAAGTTTCGAATTTGAACACAATGCACTATCGCGTTACCGACTAGTCCACACAATCCTCCGTATAACTATATAGTACAGCGGCGTCTTTTTTTTTTAGTCGAATTCAATCATAACGCCATGCTGTGAACACTACGAGATATATAATTAAAAAGTTAACGCTAATTTTTAATGATAACGGAAGGAGTTTATAAAATATTTTGATAAGATTTAATTTGAAATTATTAAAAAATAATTATAAGAATTTGTAAACATTTTTTTTTAAACTTCGGTGCCCTAGAAAAACAGTGTTCTTAAGGAATTGCGCTTCACATTTTTAAAGTCACTGTTATACTAAATACAGAAAACTATAACAAGTATTATACTCACAAATTAAAAAAAGTACTTATTTTTCATACATACTATAACAGTAATTTAATAGAAATGAAAACTCCACATAAAAAATTAATATAAGATTTTCAAACAATTAAAAGACATCTAAATATATTTACGGAACACAATTTATGAAAAAGTTTTTTCGTAAAATGTTTTCAGAGTATTTGTGTAACTGACTTCATGTAAAGATGTAATGTCATATTTTAAAGTTATATACATAATCAAAAATAACAAATATCTGCCACACTCTTTGAATTTTAATAAGTAGTCATTCCTCTAAAATGAACCCGAACAACAATACATTTCATTTTTCCTCTAATAATTAGGGAAATTACTAAATTTCAAACAACGATTTCATTTAAACGCTATTTGCCGTTAGAACGGCATAGAAGGCACAAATCGTGTGGATAATAACTTTAATATGACGTGTAGAACACCCATTTAAGCAGTGTAAGCCTGTTCTAAGCTTTATAAACATTTAAAGGTAACAATTACCATGTAAGTCGTTAAAAAACTGTAACGCAAACGCCTTAATTAAAATACATGCTACCGCTAGTGTCACGGTAATATATTTTAATGTAATTGTTGTACTAGATACTATAAGTGAATGTACGTATAAAAACATGTATACATTTTTATGTTAACGCGCTAAACATTAAAAAAAAAACAAAGGTTGGTGGTAATGCGGCAATTACTTTTCCAGGCCTTCAAAGACAATTAAGCTCTAGAAATTATAATGACCTTGTGTAAATAAAAGCAGGTTGAATTATTTTGTAAATATTTGACATGCGATGATCCCTAACACTACCAACTAAACGTTTCCATCCCATCAACAATACAATGCTTTGCAGTTTTGTACATACACAAAATAAAATTTACAAAAAGATTTTATAGAAAAATGTTGACATTATTTATTTGGTTATACAAATAAAATTACCATAAGTTACAACTGTATTAATACAATAGTTATTAAATGTCAGCTTAGGAACTATTAAATTTTAAATTGTAACATTTAATGGCATTTGGTCGGGCTCCTACATAGAGCTAAGAATAAAACATAAGCAATCTACCAGTCTCAAGTTGTATTTTTCTATTTCACTGTTTAAATTCTTAAGATTTACTGTACAAATTGAAGAAAAAAAAGATATTGATTTATATATTGTTTTGTTCCTTAGAGTACTAAACAATTAAAAAGTTTTTTAAAAATCCATTGCACAATTTTATTCTTTATAAATCTGTTCAAAATATATTTTAACATTTGTTTAAAAAAAGACTATTCTTAGAATGATTTTTCTTACACAAAACACATAATAACATTATTATTTATACTGGAGGTGTGCTCGGGTATAATTATTTTTATCATTAGACCATTTATGGCCGCACTCTTCCTCCTGCCTGGATATATTATACATGATAATACCGAATACTCCAAGAAACTTAATTGGTGCATTATCATTGCCAGGTGTTCTTTTTATAGAAAAAATCTATTAGTTAAGTATCTTAATCACATTAAGAAAATTTTCACTTAAACTTGCATATCCGAGTACATTTTTTGTATTAAAGGTATTTTTATTAGGATATTGTAAATTATTTTTTTATGGTTTTCTAGGTAATTTTTGCTTTAAATGTTTAAAAAGTTTTAAGCTGAGAACTCGGTTTACACAGATAATCTTCACGATTCGTTTACTTTCCATTGGATATTTGTTTTTTTAGACTTGTGTCATTTCCTAATTGTTCTAGGAAAAATAAAATAAATTTATTTGCTCTTAAGTTTATTGTAAAATGAAAAATATCTAGAAGAAAACTCAAGACACTTGTAGGGCATTTGATCTTATTATTTATGGGGTGTACGTTGAAATAATATTTTACACTAAGTGCGTAAAGTGCAGTATAAATAAATTTAAATCATTTAACTAGAAGGATACTCATATTTATATTGAAAATTTAATACCAATATAACCCTTTTCTAATCCAACACTCTAACGCTTCGATTGTATGTGCAGTAATATTAACTAGAACTTTTAAAACATATAAATACAAATATGTATTTTTTTATATTTCTCCGAGTTCCATTATTATATTTGGAATGTTCATGTTTTCTAAGCATTTAGAATTTTGGTAATACACTAGAGTTAATAAATAAAATTTGCTTACAAAATTAATTCAATAAATATGCAGAAAAGATAATGGTTTTAAAATTTTTTTTTTGACATCATATTTTAGTAAAATAAAAGTGAAGAGTTGAGGAACATTTAAAAATATTAATTTATAACTTACTTCAAAGAAATATTTGTTGGGTAGCTTGTTGATCCCTTTGATTGGCGAATAGATGCTTTAGAAATAAAATACAATAATTTATTAATTAAATATTTCTTTCTCGTCCACGTTTTCTAATAAAAGCTCAAACAAAATATTTTTTGTTATTTTTTGATATTAAAAATCATATTGTTGGAAAAAAAATATTGAATATCTCTTTAAGTCAAAATAACTTGAAAATAATTTGTTCCTATTCAATATAGAATACAGTTAAATATTTACATTATTTTGTTCATATAAATTTATTATTAATATGTAGTTGTACATTTATGTACGGCGGACAAATTTATAAAGGATCAAACAGTTCCTCTTCTGTGAATAATCCACTGCGTTATTTGGCGCTACTACGACATCGTGTAGAATGGTTTTTTAACCTGAATCGTTTTTATGAAATTCCAAAAACTCCTTAAATGTTGACAACATTACAGATTATGTTACGATTTGATTAAAAAAATCCGTTATAACCTTTTCAAATAGAATTACTATAATATTTTTAATATCAGTTTCAAAAGTTCTTCAATTTTGTAAATGATGGTTTTTTATTACTTAAAAGAACATATATTTTTACAAATACCAGCTGTAAATAACATTAAATTANATTTTGTAAATGATGGTTTTTTATTACTTAAAAGAACTTATATTTTTACAAATACCAGCTGTAAATAACATTAAATTATTAACTCAAAAGTCGTACTGCATTATATTGAACTAAGAAAACTTAAATTTGAAGTATATTATAGCAAAATACATTATTTGAAAAAGTATNAAGTATATTATAGCAAAATACATTATTTGGAAGTATGAAAAATATGTTCTATAAATTAAATATAATTTTTTTTAAATTTTAAACAATAAATGCAATATATTACAACTATAAATTATTTGGTAAAAATTTTGGCCAAAGTTAAAAATAAGAAGACGAAAAAAAGATATATACTCGTAGAACAATTAATAATTCTCAGTAATTATTAATCGTAACCATAAATAATTTTTTAAATAACTCAATTCAATTATACTCACACCAATAATAATGTATTATAGCTTAAAAATTCTACCTATGTTTATATTTTAAATCATTTTCAATATATTTTTAATATTTTTTCTTCTATTCTAAAATTTTTTTTCTCAAAATTCAATTTCTATTCAGATATATTAGATCTCAAAAAATTAAAGAATTATCTCACTTAAATTTAAAAATATCTCTATGTAATTTCTAAAATTTCATTCGCTTTATTGAAAGAATTTTATCACTAAGTTCTGCCATAAAAAGAAAAGTAGTTTTCCTAATAAAGAACAGTTATATTTTTAGATTGACAAAATTATATACTTATAAGTTAAAATTACTCGGAAAACGCTTAAATGATTTTAAAAGAAAAGTTGTTTGATTTTTAGATTATGTTGTCAATCTCAACTAACAGTTCGGTAAGCTAAAATATTGACATCTTCAATCAATTAATACGTGTTATTGTTATCACATGGAGGCAAATGTGTCAGGAACATGCATTGTATTTATGTCATGGTTTATTGTAGTGATGGTCGTGATATCATATTTTATAAATCATTTAATATTTGTACACTATACTAAGTCTGTACAGTTATTACTAATTAAATTTAGAAAAATTATTTTTATCTAAAGAAAAAATATATACGAGTACAATTTTAACTTAAATATTATTAACTTGAGTGGAAATGTTTGAAAATGTAATAGTCAGAAGATCGTGTTATCAATTTTATTAGATTGTAATATCTTCAGTTTCTTACTTTTGCTGTCAAAACTTTTGGAAGGAAATAAATTTTGCGTCATATCAATGACCGTTCGTTTTAGCAGTAAATAACCATAAAATACCATATAAATACCCACAATTTCATACCATTTAGTAATAATAAAAATAATCATTAAAATTCAACGCATGAAAAATATGAAACGCGTTAACATCAGTCACGGCTCTTTCGCCCGACGTCCTAGTGATATTTGTCACCGCTGTAATACAAGCTGAACATATTATACTTTCAGGTGACATTTATACGGTTTTTAATATATTAATGGTATGCACAAGTGTATTTATATTTGATCATTCAATACGCACGGGAAAACATAAGAAGGTTTTAAAAAGCATATATTTTGTCCAATTAAATATTATTTAATATGTAAAAATTTAATTATTTTTGATTGAGCCAAAAAAGTATAAATTTTATTCGAAACTAACTTTAAGTATTTGTATTTTGACATTGCTTCATAGTTTTATAACTAAAATAGTTTTTAAGTTGTAAAATTATTACTTTCATTTTTTATCAAGTCATACTTATATCACTTTATCACTTGCTTTCATTTTTTTATTTCATTTTTTGTATTTTCTAAATATATATTTAGTATTCAGTAAGTAGCGAAATGGGTTTCTATTGTTCTCCTTATTTCTAACAATTGATATGTTACCTTACTTTTGAACACTCTGTATATATAAATACCTGTTTCCACAGTAACACATATTATACTAATCTAGATTGCACATAATTAAAAGAATTTCCAAGAGTTGTCATGTTAAATTTATGCACCTCTAACATTTTCAAGTGCAAATCTGAATTTTTTCTTATTATAATTTATAATATTTAATTAAAGAGAAATCCCGGAAGTACAATAGACGCAAATATTTTTAAAACATAAAAAGTAAAATTAAAAAAAAAATAAAAGGCTCTTTTAACATAGATATTGGAAAAATGTTAGTAACATATTTATAACACTAAATATATATTAAATATAAGATTTAACAACAGGTGTACATAGAATTGAATAGCCAAAAGGGTAATTTGAAACTCACTATTGACGTTATACATTAATAAAATAACTAATTAGNAAGGTAATTTGAAACTCACTATTGACGTTATACATTAATAAAGTGACTAATTAGTTAACATGTCTATATGCTATGATATAAATCTTCAAAATTATCTCATACATAATTTTGTTATATAAACAATTATTGTCGTTAGAAATTCATTCTCGTGGAATAATATAATATTACTTTGCGAGTGTCAACGTTTCAACATTAGAGTTAATTCGTCTATTTAACAAACAATACAATCAAATTCTAAGAACTCAAAGATTTCCTGAAATCGTGCATTGATAACCTAAATTAAGATAATGAATGTTCTAAGATAAATAAATAAATATATATTCATAAATTTATGTATCGAAAATAAGCTCCTCTGATGTTTATGTAAAATTTTTCTAAACATGTTTTAAATGTGTTATCAGTTAATCAAGTAGTCTTGATCAAAATATTGCTTAAATAAATAAATAATTTTCTTACTTGATTTATAAATAACTTTGTAAATAACTCTGATGCACTATAGAGAACATGTTTAATATCCTGCAAAAAATACTATTTATTTAACAAAAATGTTATTGGACATATATTAATAAATAATTAAGTCGATTTTACCAAGTATTTTTTAAATATGTAAATTGTCATTAGAGACAACATTTAGATTAAACAATAGATTATAAATCGAATGTTTTCTAATATTAGTTAATACTAGTTAATTTATTCTGAATCTAATATTCTCAATATTACTTGAATTAAAAAAAAAAAAAATCATTGAGTATTGCTAATTTTTTATAACTATTGAATGGGTACTATTCCATATTTAATTACTATAAGAAATGTGTGTATGAGCATACTTGTATGATATTAAACTTGTAAAACATAGTAAAAAATTATTGATTATATTACACAAATAGTGTCCAAAATTTGTAAAAGTTTAAGCTAGCAAAACTTATTTTTATAGTTATGTATTTTTTTTATTATGTAAAAAAGGTGAAATTTTTACATTAAATTAAGCCAACTGCGTTTATTTGAATACTTATAATTTAGTGTTTATATCAACTTTCAAAATTTTATTTATGTGAATGCCTGAATATCTTAAGTATCAAAATACTTTTTAATGCATTTTAAAATAATTTTTATATAACTATAAATTTGATGTAGTATTATTTTATTGTCGGTTCGCAAAATTAAACAATATTGTATTAATATTATAAATAAGTATTATTTTTATGTTTTAGCTCAGCAACAACAATAATAATTTATCAATAATATAATTTTTATATTTAGCATACGCAAAACGATGTCAAATCCCATTAAGCATTGTATAGAAAGTAGTACTTATGATAAAAAGTTTCGTCAAGTGCATATTTTACGGGTTATATTATTATGTTATCGAACATATTTGGAAGTCACGTTTGAGAATGTTACCCGGCGATAAGTTCTAAAAACTTGTCATAATCAGTTTTCTTGAACACCGTCAGACATTCAAGGCACCGTGAAAAATTGCTATTTTTCATTAACACATGTGACCTGTTTAAGGGTTGAATATTTCACAAATAACAAAAACCTAATATCTAAAATGTTACTTCGAAATTTCATTTTCTGTTTACCCATTTAGCAGTAGCTTTGTCGTTGTGAACTTCAGTATATAATTGCACAAACTACACATTATACATCGAGTAAATTTATAGTTGATACAATCAGTGCAATAGTGTATTTACAATTTGTTGTCTAATTGTCAAATAATTCTGAGTTTTGTTAGTAATTGGCCATTCATATTTGTAAACACTATCAAAGGTTACACGATGACCTGAATACATTCAATATACATTTATAACAGTGCTGGGAAAATTTATATTTAAACAAAGCTCGTTCCGTTCTCCTAAAATAGGATCCAGTTCATCTAAAAAATAACTCATGCCCTTTTCGTCCCATTTTTGTTGAAAAAATATCCACAAACTTGCTATTATTATTACATTAATATTTAAACATAGTTTTTGGATTAATAATTAATTTATAATTATTAAAAACTTTATTAATATCAAAAAATAATATTAAAATTACAAAATGTTGATAACATTATGAAGATATCATGTAAAAATATAATTAGGGTGATCAGATTTCGATGCAAAAATTATTTTTTATAGTAATCGTTAAAACAAATTTTTATTTATAACACCCAGAAAAAAATTAGATACAAAAAATTTAAAGAATCTGTAAAATTCATTCATGTTTCTCATACAATTGAATTTGTTCACGTTCCTCGTTTCTTAATGTTTGAAGCATGCAAAGCTTTGTGTTTATAATGAGAAATTGTTCCAGGAATCTGGTTTTTTTGTGGTACGAATTGCTTTCCAACACTGAATTATAAATATACATTTAGTCGCCATATAAACATTAACACCCAAAATGTGATTATTATTGTACTTTGAAAAGATTTTTGGGTTGGTAGAAGAAAATCGAAATATTACTGTAAACAACCCATGTGGGGTCGGGGATTAGTGTAGACCCTAAGTAACTCCTGCTTATCGTAAAAGGCAATTAAAAGAAGGTAGCGGAGGACAGCGAAAACCGATACTACCGACCATCGGCGAGTGCTGCAGTAGAACTAATGGCAATGGAAGGATTTGACGAAGGCAGTTAGGACATAATCCAAATAATTGCTCGTCAACTGCGACGTGGAAGGAGAAGGATACTATCACTTTAAAATTCCTAGTAAGCAGTATGAAGAGATGCCAGGAGAAATAGTGGAAAACATCAAAACCAACCGCGGAGTTGATAAAATAATATATACAATTTAGCCACAAACTACAACACCCAATACTGTATTTTCAAAAGATTTTTGTGGTGCGGTCAAACAGGATAATCGAAATAGTACTATAAACAACGATAAAAGTCCCGGGGGAAACTATGGGACCAAAAATATACAAGTATAAATGTAAGCGTAGTAGTTGTGTAAATGCGCAAAAAAGTACGGCAGCTGTGCCTGTCACCGATACGTTTAGCGCCAGGGGAAGAGAAAACCACAACAAAATCATTGTCTATAAATTGAATCAGTAATGTATTTGCTGTTTAATTGCACCTTTCCGCCCACCGTGGTTATGGTGCAGTTTGGCTAACCTAACTATGGCCTACGTCACTTGTACTGCACGACACAACCCCGCGAATACCAATAGGATTATAGCTGTTTTGTTCTACACTTGACCACAAACCGGCTGTCCGACCCAGCTTAATAATTAGACGTACAGCGTACTGGGCAATTACAATAAGGTCGCACGTTCTCACACTAAGAAGATACAAATAAAATATCGTGGATTGCCTGTAATTATTATTATTATTATTTTTATTGTATCACCGAGTCCCCCGCCGTGATTATTGATAAAAATATAGCGCCATTAAAATAAACGTGCGAAACGCCCTTCGTAGCACAACAACGACGTAGACTTTAATTAAACGCGAAACCTCAGCGCACCTGGTGATTAAAAGAACGCAATTTATTACTCGCATGCCATTACGGCGACCGAAAGGCGCGATCCTCTGACCGCACTGATAATAATATAATCGTCAGAACCTCTCTCGATACTAAGCTTTGTGTTCGGACCCACGTGAAACAGTAATTATTACTACACGCCACTATATATTATGTCGTATTTATTTACGTTTTAATTATTTTCCGTGTGCTTTTATAGTGTAAAAAAAGCACAAAGGGAAATGCAAAAATAATTATTCCGTTTTCGTGGAACTTAACAGACAAGCTATGAATAGTTCACCGTCATATAATTCGTTCTTATCTTATGGAAAACCCAATATATCTGAACCTTTTTTTAGAGTTTATCAGTTTTCTGAATAACGTATATGTATAAATAATTTAGATTTGCGAATGATTTAAATTATGTATCTATGAGTTTTTTCGATATCTCGTAAAACGAACCGATCTGCGAGCTAAAATACAACACAAAATGTTTAATTATACTTTTAGTTTGGTAAATTCGTATTATTGGGAAGTGAAATGCGTATCAAGAAAAAATAAATTGTACCTGTTCAGATAAAACACTCAAAAGTTATTTACTATTAGTATATGCTTTTTGAATAAAGCTATTTATGTAAAATAAATATTAATATTAAATATATTCAAAAGTATTTCTTGACACATTTTATTAAATACAACTTAAACGAATTTCAAAAAGTGCATATAGCAGAGTTTCATAGGAAATTTAAATGGTGATTTTTACTTTCAATAGAAATTCATTATGTGATAGACATTAATTTATATTGAACATTCAGAACCATTAGAAAATAAAACAGATCTTTTAAAGTTAACAGTATTATTCATGACTTACGACGAATTCCAATAAAAATATGATCAAACGAATTTTATAAAATATAGAGTACTATATTGATATTTTGAAGAATTACTTGTGCTATACACGCCAATAGTATATTCCTAGTTCTTTTTATATACACGTATAACAGTTATTTTCAAAAGGATCAGGTTCTCTTTAATTTTAATGAATAGGCAAAAGAACGATAAAACTAATGTTTTAGAAGCTTTAATTAATGATTAGACGAATTCTGCATACAAATATACATAAAAAATGTCCTTATAACTATCAAATTAATTAATGTACTTTTCATAGTTAATGCAGATTTATGTTCGAGATTCTGGCAAGTATTGTAGTTCATGTAGGTATTTTATACGAAGGCACTAGAGCAGCAATAAAACATCACTTCTGTAACAGACAGTAACAATAATGACTTATAACTCTATTTTTCAAATAATAAATTACAAGAAGTAGTTATTGCCCAATGAGCTTTTCAGAAAGGCCTATTTTTTTAAAATTCTTATTGTTTTTTTGCTTGAATTCATCGGTCATCTGGATTCTTAAGTAATAGGGCAAGATCTACAATCTTTAAAATGTCAGCAACGTTTTCCAGTTGTTGACAGACCGAACGTCAAATCATGAAAATAATCCGAATTGAGTTTTGGTTTTGTTTTACCCAATAAACAGTCAGTTTAGCCATCAATACGTTATTATTATTGCTATTGCGTTTTTAGAAAATCTCGTCTTGAGTAAATTACTTAAAACTTCCCTAAGTCTTACAATGGTTCGTTTAAAAGCGTGAACAATTTCTTTTTTTTTTTTGTCGTTACACTTGTGTGTTAACAAAAACATATAATATAAAAAAACAACTTGAAAGTCCGTGGCATTGTTAGTTTTCTCGTAATTTTTCTGGGGTATTTTTGAATCTATTCCCTTCGTAGGACATGTCGCTATTAATTTTTTTTATTATGCGTTTCTGGAGTTGTTTTTTTTTTGTTCTTTCGACTAAATCAGTTTTACGCGGTAAAATAATTATATACTTACTGTCATAGCAACTACACAGTGTATTTTTCGCACTGGATTATACAATTGACCCGTCGGTTGTCAAAAAAAAAAAAGCGAACAACTTTTAACAAACAAAAGAATTGTGTCACATTTTTTGAAATTGCGAATGGCACATTTCAATTCATGATATAATTAAAATAAACGATGGAATCAAAATAGGTTCACAGCGTATTGTTTGGATATCATCGCAAAATAAATTCGTATTAATTTAAGTTCCGGTAGGATCAGCAAAATAAACACTGCAGCTCTCGATTACTATATCTAATACCGACAATTCTTCTCTTATATGACACTGGTGCCCAAGGATATGTCTTCGCAAAACGCATTCATCAATGGGTCACGTAATCAAAGGTAATGATAATAATATTATAACAGAGGCCAGCGATTGACAAAACTTCATACGTGCCCGTAAAGTCACGGCGTTCATTCCACACTATTATACTGCGATGGAAGCGGCGAGGTATTTTTACATTTAACGCCTGGAATATGTTTCTGTAATTATATTGTGAGATCTCATCCAGACACGAGTACCTACTCTAGAAATTTACCTTATAGCTATTCAACGCTATAATAAAAAAAACAATCTAATTACTATTGCGTTATGGACGCCTGGCGGGCATAGAGTACGTGGTAAACATGAGTTCGTAGATAGATGTGTAACACGCTGTCGTGGCGTTCAAATAATTATGTCGTCGAGGGATGTAGCTGATCTTTTAATCTGAAATAATTTCAACTCAAACGTCCAAGAGCAATTATTGATCTTAACCGGTACTGTTTACATTATGTGCTAAGATCATACGAATCTTTATTCTTCCACGATTCACTTTTGTCTGTCCCATAAACCATAAGACGAAAATAAAAAACTGTGAACTTATATCAAACAGAAATAATTAACATTATAGTTGCTGTTCAAAATATAAAAATGTCATTTTTGTGAATCCTTTTAGTTCAAAATCGATTAATTTTTTCATAAATATAAATGAAGCTAATTATTGTGTGGGTAGTACACGTGGGAATTTTTTTAGTCCAGTTGACCTAGATTTTACTTTAATTTATTTAAAGTATGATTTATTTATTTAGGTATGATTTGTGCACTATAATCTTCCTCTCGTACAGCAATGTTAATTTTATTTTAACGATTGTATGATTGATTGCACGTCATATAAAGTTTGAATAGTAAAGTTCTGAATTTTCATCTATTTAAAAAAATAATCCTGCCCTTAAAAATGATTAGAGTGAACGCTAAAGTTTCATCTGGCCAACAATCTTATTTTTTTACACTTTTATCTCAATAATTGCAAATAGCATGATTTTTAGCATACTTACAGACTATAATTGTACTTCAGTCACTCATAATACACTATTTTTGCCAAAACATTTGAAAATCATAAAGAATACCTATTTGTTTCAACGACACTTAAAATGATAATGGAATAAAAATAACGGGAAATAGTTCAGTTTGAATATCGAAGGGTGTAATTTCAACGGAATTCAATTCATATATGTATAACAAAATGCCTATACTAGGCTCCTTAAATATGTTGACATGGTTCGTAAAGCTATTTTTCTTGATCAGTAACTTTCGAATACGAAAATTTTGTTTGTTTTTAACTTAAAGTACTTTTTTGTTACCCAGTCTTTATAAACGTATTTTTCTTAACAATTTGTTGTGGAAAGTGGTAATTGCTCTTTCACCGTGCCGCGAAGTGCAGTTGCTACACTATATTTATCTTCGTTGTAAAGTAGTTGGCATTTTTCCGCATGGAAAAGGATATCTTTTAAGTTTTTGACATGTCACCGGGGAGTTGATGTTTCGTTGTAACAAATTAAATCTAACAAAGAACGTTTTGTTTGTACCTTTTAAGAGTATTTAAATTTTTAACAGGCTTTAAGTTGTGTTCAATGAATTTGAACTCTACAACTGTAAAGGTTTTGACTGTCACTAAAGTATTTGGTGAACAATGCTCTTGAAAAATTTTAAGGTTAAATATCCGAGAATCAAAAGATGATAAATATTCGGTAATATATTTCGTATGAAATAATGAGGAATAATTATTTACTGTTGATATAATTTCATTTTAGACTTGAGAAACTATTATAATGTAAGGAACAACTTATGTACTTATGAACTTTTCCAACAGTACACCATAAGATTATCTCAAACGTAATTTCTTACCGGAAAACTTGTCAGTAACTTTGAAAACATCTTTGAATGTTTGATAGTATAATTCGATTTAGATTCCTAAAAGAGCTGTTCCTTTATATCACAATTTAACTTGGCAGTTGAAAGAAAATGATATAAGTCACATAAATATTAATACTTATCAGCTTTGTAATAAAAAAACTGCCAGATACGTTTTGCAAGAGCAAGAGGGTGGTGTATATCACGGCCGCCGACTAAAGACTTCAATCGCTATCTGCAGGCAAATGATCATTCATTGAATTGTTCACACAGATGGCGCACTTAATATTATAGCAGGTACGGGGAGACACAGTAGTCATACGTAAAAAAACTGGAACATATTTATTGAAAACGTTTATAATATAAAACTATTAACGTGTTTTGAATATCTTTAAAAAAATATAATTTATATATCATTATATGATGTACGCATAGCTGACAATTATTAAAATGTATTAATCAAAGTAAAATAAAAAATTTACACTTTACTAAGTTATCATAAAAAAATAGCTTAAAATTAGAAAAATAAAATAAAACAATTTTGTTGTCAAGCGTAAAAAAGCATTTGACGCGTGTCCACGGCAGCTTATACATCAGCCCATACAACGGCTCTTCTAGATCTGTCCACACTGGCAACGTGGTTGGTAAATTGATGCCAAGAGACAGCCGTTACTGGCGAACTGCAAAGCAAACAAATACAAAAAGGTTTTTCATAATTATTATCATCACCAAATAATTACCTATGTTCGTTTCTCAAAACGACCAAAGGTCTTCCTGGTTTTGTCACATTCCAAATGAATACTGAACCGTCGGACGATCCAACAGCTACGTGGTCATACTCCAAATTGAATACGGCCCTCGTCCAGTCACAGCCCACCTTGAATCCATCAACTCTAAACATATTAGCATAATTAAAATTAAAATTGAAAAGAAAAAATATAAAGACAACTCTGAAACGGGTAATTAACTTTTTTGACTTGTTAATTAACAAATGATGAAAAGAATCTTGGCGTTTTATAAAACCTCATAACAACTATCAGACTCTTAAAATTCAACTACAGGATGTGATCAAGAGTTATACAGCAGCAGAGCAGTGTTATAAAAACTCGGATTCTAAAGCCGTAACATTTACTTCCTGTGTATACAGGGGGGCAATAAAACCCAACCGCATAGCTTGTAAGGTGCGGTGAGTACCACCAATACGCCATTAACGGACTTTAAGTGAGCGTTTCGGTTTTTTACGAGCTCGTTAATTAGAGCTAAAAACAAACGTGTCCCTACACGAGGACATTGCCGGCTATTAAACTTTAGCAGGACGTGTATAATAAAATAGATTATGCGAATCTGTGGATACTTCTCATGCGTATTCGCCGTGAGTTGAGAATCGCAATCAAAATCGTTGTGTAGAGGTTGTACTAACAAAAACGACAATTGCAAAAAATAATGGACTAGTAAGATAATTATATATTCTCGAGGTCGACTGAAATTGATATCCAGAATTTGTCCTGGTGAGCGCACGTTCTCATTTTGATTATTAACGTTTTTCCACCAGACGCAAGACACGAAAACAGTCTATTATTATTTTCCGGGTGGCTGTTTCCTCATCATCAAAAAATATCCATTAACTCCTAAGAGCAATTTGCCAGTCAAATGTTTACTTTTTTTCATACATTAACATCGACGCCTTCACTCTTAAGTAAAGTGAACGATTAGCGGAACAGTTTGAGGGTGAAAAAATTAGATGCTCTCAATTCTCGACAAAAAGTATATATAACGAGTACAGTTTACAAACGAGAAGGGGAAGACATTTCAAATGAATTTTACGCCAAGGTTGACTTAAAAAATACAAGTAATATCATTCACTCCAAATAACTGAACATATTCTATTAAAAACAAGAAGAATGTAGTTGTCCAGATTTATTTTTCATTTTAATTTCATAGATTTATTTCAACTAGTAATTCAAAAAATCGTTTTAGCGCCTTTAACAGTTATTTATTATACCTGTCGTCTACAGTCGGGTCACGTGTTAACTACAAAAAACGGATAAAGTTCAAACGATAATAAATTAAGATTTATTGAAAGTCTCGAAATTGATGACTCGGACAAGAAGAAAACTTTTTAAACATTTAAGACAAGAATAAAACAATATATCTTAAAAAATTTAAGATCCGAGACCAATTTATTAACCTATCCTAAACATTTTTTCTATAACTAGATCAGCATTTGAAAAGACGTGACTAGATAAACTTAAATGTTACGATTATCTAAAACGTACAAATTAAAAAGTAACGTTTTTGGAGTAAAATAAACACTATTCGGCATTTGATCAAATATAAAAAGAAATTATACAAGTAGCCAATAGACCTAGTTAAAAATTAATATTTTTGGATGATACATATTTAAACCTATCATAAAATAATTTTATGTTAGGTTTTTGATAATTTTTTACTTAACTTTTTGTTGATAAGTTCAAGAAAAGTAATCAAAGTTTATATAGTGATGCATTTAGAAGGAGCTATGAATACTCCATGGATGAACTTTACTTAAATAAAAACAATTTTTGAGATCTTGTATTTTTTTCATCACTTTATAACTTGTGAAAAAATACTTAAAAGTAATCATAAAATTTTATGTTAAAATGTTTTTCTCTTTTTATTTATTTCTAAATAAATCATTGATTTAACTTTGTTTATACATGATTTTTTAAAATTCTATTTCTTTTTATTGACTCATGAATCTTATGATATATATATAGAAAAACATGACTACTTTTTTTAATAAGTCCTATTTATAGAGAAATATTTCCCTTTTTACTCGTCAAAAAATAATGAATTTTTAAACATCAATTTGTCAATGAGAAAATCCACATCAATTCTAATACTCAAGTAAAATTATTTATGAATACAAAAATGATTTGTTTGTTTAACGAAAACGTTGGGAAAAATCTACAAAGAATGATTGGCTGTTGTGTTCGCACTAAAAAATAAAAGTTTTGAAACAATTGTATTTCTCAGAATTTTGTCTCTTTGATGTAAGCAAATACAATTTACTTAAATGAAATTTAGATAAATTTATTCCGTTTAACGGAAAATGTACTTTACGGTGACTTTTAAGTAGCAAATAATCAAAAAAAAAAAACTGTATATATTTCTAATTCAGAAAAATTAAATTCACAGAATATGTGAATTGTTACTTGAAACCTTTCAGCATGAGTAGAAATAAAGAAAAACGAAACTTTTATTATACTAAAATTATTCACCGCTTTTTTCATGTTTAAAGCATTCAATAACCANTTTTATTATACTAAAATTATTCACCGCTTGTTTCATGTTTCAAGCATTCAATAACCAAAAAAAACTTAAAACAAAACGAAAAATAAACTTTTGGGGATAATTTCTAAGTAAAACTCCGTTTTGGTCGCCCTCGAGTTAAAGTAAAGTTGTAAATAGAACGTTAAATTTGTTTTGCAACAAAAATAAATAAATATATAAAAAACCATGGGAAACGACAGCAATATATGTCAATACTACAGAGTATTGTGATATGCAAGAGCAAAGCTTCCGAGTCCGCGGTTGACCCGAGTAATAAATAAAAATTTATATTTTTATAGTAGTAATAACAATATAAATAAATGACTTGCTCGAATGTGTTGATTATTTTGTTTGTCCTGAGGTCGATAAGCCGCAAGGT
The DNA here is from genome assembly GCF_025091365.1 of Daktulosphaira vitifoliae. NCBI lineage: Eukaryota > Metazoa > Arthropoda > Insecta > Hemiptera > Phylloxeridae > Daktulosphaira > Daktulosphaira vitifoliae. Next base: position 8,901 of record NW_026099607.1, on the reverse strand, counting down.
ATCATCTCGTACGCAACTCAATAGGTAGTTACAATCTGAAACATAGAAATTAAATTAATAGTTAATAATTAATATATAGCTAATATATCATGTGTTTGTATACACGTGTCTAATAATAAAAACTATAGTTCTACGAGGTGTTCTTTAACTATTAACAAAAAAAACATCAACGCATAACAATATCAACACTTTGTTGTTCGAACACACTAGTCGGCGGTGTAGAGTGTTCAAATAAACGCGGCCCGGTAATTGATTTTGTTTAACAACTATGCATCCCCTAAAACATTTGTTAGTACTCATTGAGTTTATTCATTCGTCTGTTGTGATTTATTTGTTTCATTATGAAACACTATTGGAACGCTATAAATACCTGCTGGATGATAATACTACACGTAAACGTCTTAATTAAATTCTAATCCGTTTAAGAATGAAAAATTTGATTCGCCATAAAATACCAAGAAAGTATTTTGGTCTGTCTACATTTCGAACAACATAATTTAATGTCAGCTCGGATAACAAATTTCGTGTATTAATCATCACGTGGGAAGTTTTCGCATTATTATAATTAACATTACTTTTAATCTGACAAAGAATATACCGCGCAAGATTGAGAAACGACGTCAGGACACGGCTTTTAGTTTAATTTAATTGAAAATCATTTATATTTTCTAAACGGCCAAGTAATTAAACATAGAATACAAATTTCAGTGATTAATTAGTGTAATTCATCTCGTGCGGGACAAAGAAGATATTCAAATGCAGTAATAAATAATTTATTTGATTACTATTAATCGATTAGTTAACAGGAGGGTGACCTCACTGTTAAAATAATCACGATAATATTAATATTTTTGAGCGGTTCATTAGGTACGATTGTTAATGAGTACACGCTTGTCTTTCGGAGAAAATATTTATTATTATTTAGTTATTCGAATACAAACTAGACACGGCGCGGCGTTTCACAAAAAATGTAAAATAACCGACTGTTTAAATGCTGAATACTACTAGATTAAATTCACGGAATTTGGCATTTACTGGCCATCGTACCCACTTGGCCTTTCGGTGTAATAGTTACAGTATAATTTCATCGTTATTCGGTAAACATGTTTATTTAGGTATGATTATTTTATTCACATAAAATGCAAAACACCTCGATGAGTGTACAATACACGACCCATATTTTGTTGCAATATGAATGTAGAACGAGTTTTTTTCTCGCATTCGAGTAAATTCAATTTGATTAGTTTGAATTTCCGTATTAGCATAAGAAGAGTTTTTTAGGTAATGCACCGGCAGAAAGTGAACTCGCGTGTTTCGTTGAAAATCGTGGGACGGTTGTTGAAATCCAAAGCAGAACGTATTGTTTGGTTTCCTTGACGGGGGGAGGGGAGGGGAAACGCAGTTCCGACGAAAGGAATGAACTGATTGCAATTGTAAAACAATTTTAATTGAAAAACTGCAGCAAATACAAATACTTAACATGGTTATGCGTGTTTATTTTTTATCCAATTTAGAAAAGTCCACGTGAACATCGTATAATATTCGCACTGCACAGCGGGTGGTACATAAGCAGCCTAACCTGTGTGCTATCGATGATCATTAAACGATCTTCTTATATGAATTTAATAATACACGTGCAATACATAAGTTTAACGGGCACACATATTATTTTCATCTTCTCGATGGAATTTCGCAAATCTATTGCTCCGTCAAGTACTTATTTGCTTTGGTCAAGACAAATAATAACGTTTGCAACCGATATTGGTCGCAGAACGCAGTTTTTTGATTCATACGTTCTGTAATTACTCATAACGGTCAAAGTAATATTTGTTTTCACGTCTCAAGTGCCTCTAATTAACGGACATAAACACACGTTTCGATCATCCGGTACGGTGTTTAGGTTTCAATTTTTCTCTTCTCGTATAATAATTCCTAAAAACGTCTGTTCAAAACGTTTTTCAAAAAAATAATACAAATTTCGAACAGTAATTGTTCGACGTTTTCTTTGTTAGAGTATTTTTTCAGCGCGGAAATGAACATAGGTAACTGACCAATATCATGGTCAAACTACGTGTGGATTTTCATTGTCTTATTCAAATCACTTACCGCACTAGTTTGTTTATTACTTTTGAAATACAAATAAGTGCTCTGGATTTATAGCACAATAGTAACAGCACATAAATTAAAACCGCGTCCCTTAAGTTTTTCGACAACAATGAAACTATTTATGCCGCAGAGTATTTGCATTCGCAAGAATTCACAATTTGAATATCGAAACTACACTATGATTATAATGTTTTGCGGGATATGTAATGTTAATTTTATGGCAACTATTTTAATTAACTCGGAATAGTTTTATGTATAACATTCAAATTTAATGTAGAAGTTATTTAAATACACAATTAAAACGCTTCAATGAAAACATTTCTCTTGATTTTTAATTATAAATCCTCACCAATTCAAAAATACAAATTCAGCTATTCACATCTTATTTGAAATTTATTTTTATAATTGGCACACGAATTGCATACGTTTATAAAAACGGTTTTGATGAAAATAATATTCATTGACTACGAATGCAATTACGACAGCATTAATATAATCAGTAAGTTTGTAAAGGTAGCAGTAATTTATAATTGTCACTATCATTTTATTCGTGTACTAAGAAATGTATCTCAATAATCGCCAACCGAATAAATACAATTTTTATATAAAATATTTCTACACTGGAATATTAACCGAAAACAACAATGTCGCCACGCTTCCTATGCTTTAATGAACTGTGTATAGTTTTTGGGTTTTTCTACGGTTTTCCGAGTTCAGTAATTACTACACTTGACCTTTATAATGGGACAATCTCGATTTCAAAAATAACAGCCTAAAGTGTATTTAGGAACTTTTAGAATTGTCGACGATAAAATAATTAAACGGTTGTAAAAAACGCAATATGCGAAGAAAGATAGGCGATATCCACTTACACTTACACGGAACGATTTGGAGTTTTCGCTAAAATGATCAACTCACACATAACACAATACATTACAATGAGTGTTAATCATATTTTAATTTGAAAATGACGTGTCCTTTGCACAAACAGAGCAATACGCGTTATTAAAATAGGCGAATACGAATTTTACAACCGTTTGCCAGACATCTACGCGTTGTGCGTCTGGGAAACCATCGCACAAGTCCCACAGGCTGGATGAGATCGTGTGCAGATGCGTTATTGGAGATAATGATAATTTCCATTGGGTTTTTTTTTTATTTTTCTCGCCTATAAAGCGCGAACCGTGAGTTATACCCTCGCACTAGGCTACAGCAGCATTGCAATGACCAGCATAGTTTTATGGTCGTGGCGACACCGGACGCAATCTCCATTCAAACACACCGGTGGTTTTTTGCACGGGTATATCGCGCCAGAGAGAAACGGACACTGTTGACGAAGGAATACCGAAGAGTTATTTAATGAGTGTAGTGAATCGTGCGCCGTGTGCGACCATATTTACAATGATAATAAGTAGCCCACTAGGACAAAGGCCTATTTCAATAGATTGTAAATAAAAAGCAGTAGGTGGACTGTGATCGAAAGTAGGAATCGCATATGTTCAGTCGAATGCGGAAATCCGAATGGCAAAAGTAAAAAAATTATACCCGGCGGTTGATAAGCCTCGAGAAAACGGCCAAGAGAGAGAGACATTATAAATAAGTTTCTGCTTTGTATAATTGAAATCGAATGCATTGGCTTCCTTCGATCGTGTTCTATGGCCATTTTGTAAATACGCGGTAAGTAATAAAACGTACGGTCTTACAGAACGGCACACTATCAAACAGTGGGATCTTTGATGTCCCATAAAGTCCGTACTAAATCAGTTTTACGTACCAAATAAATACACTCGACCGGAGTAATCTACTGCCTACGATCGTTTGAACTAAACGCGATACGTTTGACGTTAATCAACTACTAGGTCCGTTGACCTTAATGATTAAATGTCCAAGTTGTTTATGTTCACAGCCTGTAATTATAAGGACCCAAATAACTACTCGAACGCAGACATAAAACGGATTAATTTCGGTTGACAACGACATTGTGGATACGTAATATTAACATAACAGTAATTTCATAGAACAATAACAACCTACCGGAGGAATTTTCACGAGCCCAACTCATTGCATCCGATCCTGTCAAATAGAGTCTGAAATCACTGACACGTATAATAAACATTCTACTAGGTCCACCACTGGAGCATTGTAATTATGGACATTGCGCAGTGACTCGGCCTTCAGAGGTCAATGTTTTTACCGAGTAAACCGTTCGAGTCTTCGCCAGCGAACGCCGGAACCACTTGTGCGGGCACAAGTAAAATTTCACCGTGAAAACACGACAATTAACTGAAAACGGCCTAAAGAGAGTTTCATTGATAGTTAATAACAACGAGATTAAATATTACAAGAAGAAGCGCGAGGCTCGAGAATAAGTTGCGTTGGGAACGCGTCAAGTGTCGCCCTTTTATGCGCGTGCAAGACAGTTGTGCACCTGTTTCAGGTCGTCTGTAGAACATGAAATAATATGCCGAGCGACCAGTCGGCTCTATGGAGACTACACAAGTCCACTTGTATTCGTACGATTTAATTGCACTACGTTATGCCCGTGAACTGTTCGACAATAATTATTCATGCGAGAGATGACAAAAATCGCATACACCAAACGATAATCGAACTCTGGTAATGACAATCCATCGAGACGCGTCCTAGTTACAGACGACAATGTCGACGCGGTTAAAAAAAGAACATAATAAATGGAATTTATTTTCGACGCACAAAAAACGTTCGGAAATTCTACAGTGTACACAAAATCGTGCGCCAATAATTAATAGGTTTACTCGGTCGGATTAAACTATTATTAATATTATTAGGAAAATCATCAATCATATAAACGTCCGGCGCATCAAAAATCACGTTTTTTGCCAACAATCTGGTTTGCCGTTCGATCATTTTTCCATCATTAAATTGAAATTTAGTCGAAACTCACATTTTTATGGCGCACTAAAACTATTCTATTAAAGTGCATGTATAATTACATGCAAATTTTAAACAAGTTAAAGTTAAACGATCAAGCCAGATGATCAGATCCGGAAAAATTAATTAAAACTATTAATTTCAATCAATTTTTAATGATAGATAATTATGATTTTGCCGAGAATTTTCGTCAAAAAAAAAAAAATTTAATTATAAATGATTTCTTTACAAGAATACCGTTAAAAACGAAATATTTTTGCCAATAACAATAATATTTTTCGTTGTTTTATAGAAAAATTTAATTATGAAAGAAACTGATTTTATAGATTTACTATGGATAATCTAACAATGAGTTAATTAAACAAAATCTAATACCATAAAATAATACATTATAATAATTATACCTTTTTATAAGAAATAATTAACAAGTTCCCGTAGTATTTTACAAAACAAATCAACATGAATACTTTGAAAATTTAATTTATTTTCAATAACTTTGCATTCATTTGATAAATCAACAAGAAAATTCACTAAATTATTCTTTTATTTAATTAGAAAATATAATATTTCAACGGAGAACAACTCAATTATGCATATCGACATACAATCAAGAGCTTATTATAAAAATATCGTTAACGTCCTCGCTCACTCTACACGCCAAATAAAAATATACGCAGAACACAATATCTAGATTAAAAAAACAATAGCGAAGTTTCCCTAAGAAATATAATCGAGACTGTAGAAAATCTTAGAGCATAAAGTGTTCTAATTAAAATTTTTTATGACGTATACATTTCGCCCTTAATAATTGATGATAATATTTAAATAATATTATTTGCACAATAACCGCCTGATAAATGCGTAAATGTGCAAATTTTCCCACGAGTAACTAATTAGTAGTCATTAATATTAAAATTAAACAATAAATAATTTTGAAAAACATTTATTTTAAATGTATGAAAGCCCGGCGTTATTCTAACAAATATAACTATTAACATAGCGACGCCGAAACCATTTTTTAATGCGTAGTCGGCTTAACTTTAGGTCTTTATTTTTTATAATCACTCTATAATACACCAAATAATTATCCACGGGTTATTTGAAGTTAACAAAAATTCAATGAGACTTATATTTTGATTAACCAACAAGTTCTTCGTAAGTCTTGATTTTTAATATTTATGGTCATCAACTCGAATCATTGAACAAAATTTGGTATGATCATAATTGCTCAATGAGAATAATTATTACTAGTTTTAGTGACTATAAATTCAAATATCAACTTCTAATAGAAAATAAATGATATTTAATAAGTTTTATTCATACATCGTTGCTGCCTACTTGTATTTTAAACGTCTGATAATTAATTTAAAATGTTTCTGTCGGGTATCTTCATCAGAAATGCATTAGCTAATTAAAAGTTCAAAAACTCTATGTAAATTTTACTTTTAAATAATTAAAAACCGTTTCAGTTATCAATTTATCATGAACTTTTAGAAATTTAAGTTATGTATTATTACCCAACAGATACGTTTTAATACTAGACACACATTTTATAGAATTACCAACATTATTTTATTCATCAACTCTGAAATCATAATCACTGGTAAAGCAAACGACCTGTTAATGTATTCGGAAATCACTGAATAATACAGTGCAAGTGGCAAAAATAACAGTATTTAAGGTAGGCTGGTCTGTGTCCGAGAAAGCTTTTTTAAATAGTACATTTACAACTATAACATCTACATTTCATACGCATCAAGGATTTCTTAATGTTTCATTGTCACTCTCGTACAACGTTTTCGGAGTACTTCATAATGTCTAATCGTAACACTCGTTAGTTAGACCTACGAAACACAATAGTTCGCATAGTCATATCTCCACACACTAACTAAGCACAGGAACACCGTATCGCCTACCTTGAACAGATTCGAAGCCCCAGGATCTGGAACAAACGGCCTAAAAATGACTGAATAGATATTCACACAATCTAAGCAAATGAAACATTATGATTTGTTTGTCTTTAGAAGAAAAACTCTGGAAATTAAAAAAAAACTATCGACCATTATTCATTGTCTGGTCTAAAATAAAGCCTTTGCCACGCGAGTCGAACGGAGTTGAAAAATATGAATTTCGCGTCATTATATTCCGTTCTTATATGCCGTGGGCAAATTTAAGCCATCGACTATTTTAATTACTCGGAGTAGTAACAAATGTTAAATAATACAAGTGGTATTGTCTAAATGTAAAGTCAGCGTGAGAACTGTATGCGATTGCGCGTCTCTATTATGTACTCGATTTGCCAATGATTCATCGTGTAAACCGAACAAGACGGTTTGCCAAACAAACAAATAAATAACATGGAGACGTGCGGGTGCGGGGGTGGGCGCTAACGACGGTTTTGACTTAGGGCCAATAACGAAAAACTCGTTTACCTCTGGATAAGTCCAAAGACGTGACCCGTCCCTGGACTTCGATATCCGTATGCGGCGTTTCGGTCCTCGTGTCCCAGAACCGTATTCTCTTGTCGAAATGGCCACTGATGATGGTCGTGCCGATAGTCTCGGACGTTACCAGGTCGTTGCAGCTGGACCCGGCAAACTTGGTCTCGACGCCTGCGAATGTTAAATGAAACACCTTTAATGATCTGACGTACAAAGATACACACATATTAAAAAGTAAACGTTTGTATACAACAGTGTTGGACCGGCACCAAAAAGTAGCCGTTCAGTTATTAATCAACACGACTGCGAACACCGCCGCGGTCGCCTGTACGTCGTGAGCTTATACACAGCCGATCATTTTAGAACAACATCATTGTAAATTATACTCACACGCTCTGATGCGAAGATCATATATCTTCAACGTGCGGTCGTGGCTGCCGGTTACCACTTTGTTCGGTTCGCCCATGAACTTGGCGGCCATCACTTTGGCGCAGTGTCCGGTGAGCGTATGCTGTACAAATTAAAAAGATAACTCTTATTAGCTATTATTATTACATTCATTAAACAGTAACTGACGCCAATATCAGCATTGAAACAGCACACCGAGTTCAAAGAAAATAACAAATTGGTCACTATTTTATTCTGGACTCGACTAAGTAACATTGGGGTTGAGTCTAGTTTGAAATAGTGAAAACGACAACCACATACTGTGTACGCATTCGTGTTTAGAATTGTCGCATTTTCAATTATTTGAGGATAATAAGGCGACAACTCCAATAGTTACAATAACCGACGTTGTAAAAGTTAAACTCCATTAAATTTGCAAGCCGGTTGGCGCTTAAAAAAATATTTAAAATCAGTTTCCCTGTTGGCGAAAACCGACCGACCAGCGAACGAGTACAAGCTCATAAAAACGGTTTGTTATGAAAATATCATGTAGTCTATATATAACTGGTATGTTAATAATGACAAATCTAGCGTTTAATACTACATATCGAAACAGTAAAAAATGTCTATTTATATCTATGACAACTAAACAGCACCATTGGCGTTTTTTAATGAACACATTTCTATAGGCCTAAAGAATCATGCGATGGAAACATTCCAAGCGGCTATAAATATCTTTAATTTCTTTTGTAGGCTAAGGCTACAGAGCCTAGGTGAATTCTAGTGAATCGCGTTCATTGCAGACGATGTGCGCAACGCGTTATGAAAATAAACTGACAAATATCAGACGAACAACAAGTGTCGGAAATCACGAACAAATTTCGGTTAGCGCAGCTAGATTTGTTTCTCTTAAAAAACGACACGTCCGGCTGGCGGTGGAAAATTTACCGGAAATGACGTGGAAAAAAAAAATAGAAGCGGATAGAGACGACACTTATTCGCTTTCGCATAGGTCGTCATTCAGGTGGTGGTGTGCGGCCGAGGGGAACGCGGATTG
>NW_026099606.1:64061-65430 GCF_025091365.1 Daktulosphaira vitifoliae | reverse complement strand
CGACGCAATAAACACTTTAAATTAATTTTTGACAATTCTTAAGTAATTCAGTCATTTAGATATTCATTCTAAATTATTATTAAAAAAATGTACGATATTTAAGATTCTGTTTACAAATTACACATCAATAAAACTTGTACAAACAAACGTATAGGCCAAATCTAATCATTTATTATAATGTGCCAAATATTAAATATATATGCATGTATAGTCATATGCACAAGGCAAGTAGAGAAATATACATATACAAATATTTTCAAATGAGATATTAAAAATTTATAATGGATAACTTATTTCGATGCGAAGCTGATAAGGTATTGGTTTTACTAAGATGTGTTTTTTTTTGTGTCTGTTACCACTTTTTCTCAGCTCTCACCGAACCGATTTCTTTCAATGATACGTCAAAAGATCACAAATCGTATCTAGTCGAAGACATTACCCTCAAAAATTGAAAAAAATTCCCTCGTTCCCCGTAAAAGGGGGAAACCTCCAAAAAAATGACAAATTTAAAAATCGCAAATTTTCGAAATTTTTTCAATTTTTTTTACTTAAAAGTGCCATAACTTTTTCAAAAATGAACATATCAATATAATTATTTTTTATATAGATGCATAATATCATTACCTTTTGTTTGGTATATTTTTTCCATAAATTTAACCCTTAACCTGCCCACAAGAGGGGATTTAAAATGACAACTTTTTCACAAAAAAATAATTTTTTTAACTTAAATTTTGAAAATGTTCCGGAAGGTCTGACACTTTTATATATATCTTAAAATAAAGCTAATGTAATATGCTTTATCATGAAAAAAAAAAATTNATATATATCTTAAAATAAAGCTAATGTAATTTATTTTAATATGCAAAAAAAAAATTTCGGACTTTATTTTATCTTCACGGTGAAAATGGCTATCAAATGCTATTTTTGTGTGAAAAATTTCGATTTTGTATTTTACATTTTTAACTTTATTATGCAATAACTTATTGAAAAATGTATGAATCAGTACAATTTTTTCACGGGGAGTAGTATTTATATACATATTTTATTTGACATACTGTTTTTTTAAATCGTACCATTTCCCTATATACATGGGGGGTTCAAATCTATAAAAATGCATGTAGGAAGTAGAACTTTTTCAACTTAACTTTTGAAAATGTTCCGGAAGGTCTGACACTTTTATATATATCTTAAATTAAAGCTAATGTAATATACTTTATTATGCATTTCAGATTTTATCTTCATGGTGAAAATAGACATCAAACTTAATAAAAAAAACCCAGTACAGGGGGGTCGCGGCACAGTGGTGACGTGGTATAGTTGGATCAAGTATAATGATATCTGACAGTGATTAAAATCACTATCAAAAAAA
>NW_026099606.1:51797-63567 GCF_025091365.1 Daktulosphaira vitifoliae | reverse complement strand
TTTTTTGATAGTGATTTTAATCACTGTCAGATATCATTATACTTGATCCATCTATGTCACGTCACCACTGTGCCGCGACCCCCCTGTGTTGGGTTTTTTCTAGTAAAAATATAATATTTATTTTAATAAAGTTTGAATTATTATACATGTTAAATATTCAAAATGAAATTTATAATTATAAATTACTTAAATTGCATAAAATTAATTATTTAACTACAATTTGTTAGTTAAATAATTAATTTTTTTTTCCTTTCAGAGTTAAAAAACAAAAAAAAAACTTTAATTTTATTTTATGGATACTCTAATATTTAGTTTGATATGTTATAAATTTAATGTTAATAGTAATTATATAAGTTTCTAATCACGTATCAATCTAAAAAATATATATTTTTATTCCTCATAAAGTTTTCTGTGTAACGATATAAGTTTTAAACTTGAAAGTTGAGCTAAAATAGTATTTAAAAGTTCAATATTTTAAAATTATAAACTTTTATAAAAATCTACTTTAAAGGGTCAAAAAAATAAGTTAAAAATGACCTTTTGAATTGAAATTTTGCACTGATTATTTTTAACATATTAACTTTAAATAAAGCGGTAGCACTGTGGATTACAGAAATATACAAGTATAGATGTTTTATACGTAATAAGCAAATAAAGTTATACTAAAATTCAAATTCCAATTACTATAAATATAACTAATGATAACTAAAAAAAAATTATATTTATTCTATAGGTAATTAAGCGGGTTATGAAAAAAAATCACTCTGTATAATATTCCAAATTTTTGATGACATTTTTCTGTATAATTCATTTCTAAAAAAATTTTATAATGCATTCAATTGAGTGGATCCTTGTTCATTCGTTCTAATACTGTGACATTCGTTATATGTTCGCACCAACTAATTTTGAATATTCTGCGGTATATTCACACCTTGAACATTTGAATTCGGTTGTTCGAAACTTTGGATAGAGTCCAAGTATCTACTCCATAAAAAAGTACGGTAAATACATAGCAACGAATCGCTCTGATTCGGAGATTCATGCTTAGCTGATAACTACAGAAAATACTTCTCATTTTCATAAAAGCCGTCCTTGCTTTATCTATACGACAATTTATTTCGTATGAATGATCCCAGTTATCTATCAATAATTGTCCAAAATAAGAAATTTTATGTACTCTATCTAAGGACACATTGTTAAGTCTAAGCACACTTATCGTGCTTTATTCCTGATCGATTGTCATATTATGGTGTTTTGGGAATTTAAATGTACGTCTAAATTTTCACTGACTGTTACTACTCTGTCCAATATCTTTTGTAGGTCTTCGATGCTGCCAGCTATCAACACGGTATCATCTGCATATCTCGAGTTGTTTATAATTTTACCGTTTAAAACAATGCCCTCCTCTGCCTCTTTCAAGGTCACCGGCATTATTTCTTCCGAATATATATTGAAAAGCAATGGTGAAAGGATACACCCTTGTCGAACTCCATTTCGAATTTTAAAGTCATTAGAAGTCATTTATTCTAATATTAGCTTGCTGATGCCAATACAAATTCGTTATGAATTAGATCTTTTCCATCTATACCATTTTTTCGCAAAACTTCAAACAGTCATTCATGTCTTACCATGTCAAAAGCTTTCTCGAAATCGATGAAGCACAAATAAATCTTTTGGTTGATATCTTTGCATCGTTTAACTAGTATTTGAATGCTAAATAAAGCCTCCCTAGTTTCATGACCATTACGTAAGCCAAATTGTTCTTGACTCATATATTCTTCCGCTTTTTTGTACATTCTGTTGTGCATAATTTTTAAAAATGATTTTAGTGTATGGCTCATAAGACTAATTGTTCTATATTCATTACACTTCTTTGCATTTGCCTTTTTGGGTATTGCAACAAATTTGGAGTGTAGACAATCATTTGGTATGTAGCCTGTATCGTAGATAGCATTAAACAACTCTGTTAAGCGCGTTATGCAGATGGAATTGGTCAAGTAATTCTTCAGTAAATCTGTTGGTAATTTATCTGAGCCCTCTGCTTTCCTGTTTTTTGAGTTGCTTATGGCTTCCTGAATTTCAATCACCAATATTGGCCGTCCGCTATCGTTAAACGTTATTTCGTGTATTTCTTGCCGCACGTCGTGGAAAAGTTCGTTTTCTAAGTATTGTTGCCACCTCTCCCCAAGGTCGTTATTAAATTCCCTTCCATATCTATTAAGATGCTTTCTTGTGCTTTTGATACCATTCTGGCTGTTTCTTTAATTTTTTTATAAACATTGAAACTATCACTTACTCTCATATAACTTTCTATTTCTTTGCATTCATTTGCGAAGTGTTCTTCCTTTACAAGCCGTATTTCTCTTTTTATTTGTCTATGAATTTGTTTATATTGTTGATCATTTACATTTTCATATTTTCTTCTTTCATTCATTAAGTTCAGAATCTTGTCAGTAATCCATCGCTTTTTCTTGATGCTTATATTCTGTCCCAATTCACTTTTAGCTATTTCTATAATGAACTTTTTAAGTGATAGCCATGTTTTTTCAACATTGACTTCCAATTTTCCGTTTACTGTATTAATTTGTAACTATTCTATTTTATTTTCAATATCTGTCATTAATTCTTCTTGTATTTTTCCATCTGTCAAGGTTTCTAAGTTAGGTTTAATTTTTCGAGTAGGTTATTTTATCTTTTCAAGTCTAATCTTGAGTTTCACTAGTAATAAATTATGATCTAAAGGAGCATCTGCTCCTGGATATGTTTTGGCTGTTTAGATTGCATTCTTATATCTGTTGTTAATTAAAATATAATCTATTTGATTCCGCACCACATGCATTTTCATGCCATTAGGAGATTTCCAAGTGTATAATCGTCTTTTGGGGAATTTAAAACAAGTATTAATTTCTTTTCTTTTCTATATAAAACTGAATCAGTTTTTCTCCGCGATCATTTCTTACAACCCAAGCTCTCCGACTACGCCTGGAATTTTGCCTTCCCTAATTTTAGTGTTAATGTCTCCCATGATTAGATTAGTGTCTCTATCTTTAGTAAATTTAAGTGCTTTAATACGGTCTTCGTAGAAATCTTCTATTAATTCCTCGTCACTTTCAGCAGTCGGGGCATAAGCTGCTATGATATTCATCTTATTTGAATTTGCTTCTAATTGTATTATTGATATTCTATCCGACATCAGTATGAATCCGCTTACGGCTTTGTTAATATCTTTATTCAGTATTATTCCAACACAGTTTATGTGTCTATTATCATCATCTTCTCCTCTATAATAAACTATGTGTTCATTTATTTGGCATTTACCCGACTTAGGCCATCTCATTTCTATTATAGTGAGATTAGAGATGTTAAGTCGAATCATCTCGTTAATTGTAATGTAAATTTTTCCGGCTTCAAACATACTTCTAATATTCCATGTACCGACTTTNATATACTTCTAATATTCCATGTACCGACTTTTGTTAAATTGCTGGTGTTGTGGAGATTTCGCTGGTTGACTACCGAGGAAGCTCCTCTTCTACTCCCACTGCCGAATCTGGGATTACATCATCCGTTATTATTAATGTTTTTATCTATATAACTGTTTGCTAACATGAATTTAACTAGAGATTTTCATGTAGTGGTTTCCCGTTGCTTTCTACATCGCGGTATTAATTCTAAGAAGCAATGTGAATAATCACGCCTAATCATCAATATTTGATTTACGCCATGACATTCTAGTGAAGTCGTCGTTGCCCAACCACACTCTCTATTTGGTCCACGGGTGTTTATTTGTTATTCACACCTATCCTATATATCTAATGGACATTTGTGATGGAGTTGAGATTCTCCTATCTACTGGAATTATCCTCCTGGAACTTTTCGCCAGTAGGAGCTCAGGGCCTCGGGTTCGTTATACCTGTAGTATAAAATACTTCCCTAAAATAAGTTACATAGAAATGATTATTATTAGAATTATTTATTATGATACAAATGCAAAAAAAAAAATAATAATAATAATAATTTAATGAAATATTAAGATTTTTTCATAAATTTACTGTAAATAGTAGTTATAAAATTTTCTAACTGTTATTAATCTTAACAATATCATTTTTTTAATTCTCATAAAATTTTCTATTTTACTATATCAATTTCAAACTTGGAAGTTGAGCTAATTTTAAGGTATTTTAAGGATAAGGGTGGCCTATCACAAGCAGTTGTGATTAAGATAAGGAAAAAGAAGAAGAAGACTATTAAAATATACCCTTATTTTATTTTGCTAATAATTAATATTTATGTTTTATATAAAGTTTATATTTTTAATATTATTTTTATAAAAGCATGATTACATTATTATTATTTAAAATTTACTTACCTTCACGAAATATGGATTCCAAGTTTAAAACTGCCATGAGTATTAAAAAAAATTTTCTCATAGAAAAGTAATATAGAAATTCATACATTTTTCAAAGGGTTATTGAAATATAAATGTAAAAAATGAAATATAAAATCGAGAATTTTTTCACAAAAATTGCATATTTTTGAATACGACAGTCATTTTTATCATGAAGACAAGTCCGGAAGTCAATTTTTTTTTTTTCATATTTTAGTACATTACATAAGCTTTAATTTAAGATATANTGAAGACAAGTCCGGAAGTCAATTTTTTTTTTTTCATATTTTAGTACATTACATAAGCTTTAATTTAAGATATATATAAATTCGATCACTTACAAAGTCACAAATATTTAGATCATTTGTTACTTGCATGTTGTACTATTATTATTATTATTACACATAATACTGTGTAATTTCAACTGTTTATTATTAAATAATATTTGGTTTTATACTTATATATATATAATAAGGGCATCAATAATGTTTTATTAAATGGCAACATGAATAATTTTATATTTGTGTTTGAAAAAAAATCTAATTAATAAAATGACCATTAAAAAAAATTATGAACCAGTATTTTAAAAGTTATTAGCTCTTTGAAGAATAGCCTGTATGAAAACAGTTTCAAGCCCTGCCAAAGAGAGGAGTGAGTTATGACTAGTTCCTTCTTTATGCATTTTTCGACATCGCTCATTTATCCACCAAACAAAATTATTTATAAATCATTATACTGTTCTTATAATGCTGATGTGACTATTGTTTAGATTAAAACCACCATATAAACAGATTTTTGGAAAAAAATAGTTATAATATAGGCTAAAAAATAAACTAACGATTTCTGGTAAGATTTTTAAGATACTGGATAATTGATTTAATTGTTTTATTGTGATAAATCAATAAAGGAGTTACGTCATATTTGTAAAATGTCGTAATATATTCGTCACTACCATAACATGGGATGTTTGTACATTATATTCTTAGAATGACATGATCTTTTCTAACAAAAAATTTAAATAAACATTTAAGAGAAATAGTCCACTCATGCTGTTTAGTTCTATTGTAGTGTACACGATTCGGTTATAAATCGGTTAGTGGTCACTTTTAAAATCCTTCCTTCTGAAAAGAAATCTATATACTATTTTTGTCATTTTTTTTTATTCTAATTATAATAATTTAATACATTGTATCAATCCTAATCTTAAGTGTTAAAAAGAATATGTTGATGTTACTATAAAATGTGAACATGATTTATATATTCTATTCATCAATGGTGGTCTCTGTATTTTATGCTTATTTATCAATAAACAATTATACTATAAGAATTCGACAATGATGATTTTTGGGCGTAAAAAATATTATAAAAAGGCAGAGCAAATCCTTGTTCGACGCTGTTCATTTCGTGCTCTGGATACGTAACGATACGTGGATATTGCGATCACCATTGTCGAAGTTCTTACGTATTTGATTTGTGAACTAAAACTTGAATTTGTGTTACTTTATTTATCATCTTATTAACATTATCACTGAAGTTATTATAACAACCGAAGAAAAATTATCAGGTAAGATTTTTTAAATCTATAGGAATATTTATATTGTCATTTTATAAGCCTCAAATCACACCCCGACTAGTTAACTCTGACATCTCTTTCAATCTTTTTCTTTTTATTATATTAATTTTTGAGTTACGACAAAAAGTAAGACTGATAATATACATTTTTTTTATTACAGTATATTTTTTAAATGTGATAATTTTTTTTACATGTTGATAATTATATATAATTAATTGATATTATAATGAACGCGGTTGTATAATATATTAATTTAAAAATTTCTTCTTGGAACACCATATTTTTCATCACCCTAAATATCAGCTACTTCTACTCTCAAAATGTATTAAAATAGTGAATCGTTACATTTTTAATGCGATTTAATCGAGATGGATTTAATGATTTGTTTATTAATGGTTCTGAAAATAATTATACATAATTTATATATAAATAATAATTAATAACTTGTAAATTATCAAATAATTAAATAGTGATCATTTAAAGTCAATTTTGAAGATAATATTTCGTTATATTATAAATTAATACGAGATTTTAGGCTATCGTGTGATACTTCACCAAAAAAATTCAAATGAAAATATTTTTTGTGCTTTTCTAATAAAAACTGTTGGTTAGTCGACAGCAATCTTAGTGAAACTTTTAAGGATTATAATGTTTTTAGGTGGTATAAAGAGTTGGTTGCGTTATGATAAAAAATGGATATATGTGTGGCTGTAGACCAAATTTGGTATGTTTAGGGATTTGGTCAATTTATGAGCAACGAGATTCCTATCGAGTTTATAGAGTCTGAGGTTTTAGAACAATAAAGGCAAGTAAATATAAAATAAATTATTAAAGTTCCTCTTATAAAGGTATTATACGCTGAGGTATTATTGTAGTAGCTAGAATATTAACCTTCTATCTAAAACCTAGTCATAGTAATGATCAAGCACGATTTGAATAAATTTGAAATGAAACGATTTGTATTTTAAAATGATCTATTGCTTTATCGTTCTTTGCCTAGATTATTATTTTTAAATAATTGATTAATGTAAATTGTCTTGTTATTATTTCAACATTTTCAGTGACATTTAAAAATTATCAGTGTCTATTTTCAATAATTGTATTTTAGACTTTCAAATTTTCGGAAAGATAAATAATTAAGTTTTAATCGCAGAAATGTAAATAAGCGTTGTAATATGTAATATGTACCATGGCAACACGGGGTCGCGGCTAGTTAAGAAAAATAAATTCAACAAGAAAATTCTGAATTCTAAATTCAATTCAGAGCTTTAAAAATGCTCTCTCTCTCTCTGAAAATCAGCCCTTTTTTATATTATTTTTAATTATCCTTATCTTGGGATATTGTCGTCAGCGCTTTTGGTGATTTTTTCGTTTTTTGTCTTAATTCTCAGTATCTTTCTTTCGAATGTCATTAGCAGTTTGCTGTTTCCTTTGGTCAATAATCATTTTTCAATCGTGCGTGTGATTATTGGTTGTAAATAGCTATGATACAGTAATTTCTTTGAATTATGTGACAGTAGTTTTGATTTAAGAAGTCTCATTATGTTATAGTAGCATTGATTGCTAACATTGATGCTTTTCGATCGTTGATTTTTCGTGCATGTCGTTGTTGCTATTTATGTTAACGCCTAGGTACTTAAATACTTCCACTTTTTTGAAACTATACTCATCTACTATTATGTGGTCTATGTTTGGGCTTCTGCTTTTCATTTCTGCAACGTTATCTGCCTACNTTCTCAGTATCTTTCTTTCGAATGTCATTAGCAGTTTGCTGTTTCCTTTGGTCAATAATCATTTTTCAATCGTGCGTGTGATTATTGGTTGTAAATAGCTATGATACAGTAATTTCTTTAAATTATGTGACAGTAGTTTTGATTTAAGAAGTCTCATTATGTTATAGTAGCATTGATTGCTAACATTGATGCTTTTCGATCGTTGATTTTTCGTGCATGTCGTTGTTGCTATTTATGTTAACGCCTAGGTACTTAAATACTTCCACTTTTTTGAAACTATACTCATCTACTATTATGTGGTCTATGTTTGGGCTTCTGCTTTTCATTTCTGCAACGTTATCTGCCTACGCCAATATACGCCAATTCCCACATATTTCCATTTTTCAACCGTCCCATATTTCTCTCGTTGCTTTTTCTAATGCTAGATTAATCAAAGTGGTTGATTAAGCATAATCTTGTCTAAGACTTCATTTTACCTCAAAAGTTTCAGAGATCTCTTGCAAAAAACGAACTCTGCATATAGTTCTATTGTTGCATACTTTTTTAAAACTTATGTACTTTTTAGGAATGCCTAGTACTTCCAGTGCCTCCCATAGTTTGTCCCTATCAATGTTTATTTCTAGTCTATAAATACATAGTGCAATTCCTTATAAAATTCATAAGACTTAGTCATTATCTGCTTTAGTGTAAATAAATGATCCAATATCTATTTACCTTTTCTAAACCGCTTTGATACTCCCCGACTATTTCATTAACATATAGGTTAATCCTTTTTAATAGTAATGATTTATATTATTTGTATCGTAATCTAAGAGAGATATACTTTTGTAATTCTTTGTTTTGACCGAGTCTTCCTTTTTAATATAAGGCTTATTACTGCAACATTCCAGTTTTTGAAAAAAGTTTCTGTATCCCATACACCTGAAATCATCTCCATAATTTTTCTTCTTGTTTCAGTATCATCTTTCTTTAGGAACTTTGTCGCTATATTGTTTCCTCCAGGTGCTTTATTATTCTTAAAATTGTTGATTATTTTGTCAATTTCTTCTTGCTTAGGTTTTTCTTTTTTCGGTTCTGTTGTATAGTAGTAGATAGTTTCGTCGTCTCCCTCTACTATTGGTTGGTTTAAGAACCTATTAAAGTATTCTTTGAAATGATTTACTATAACCTTCTCTTCCATAAATTGGTTTCCGAACTCATCTGATAGCNCATAATTTGGTTTCCGAACTCATCTGATAATATTCAAATATGTGATTTGACATCAACTTTGAAATTACCGCTTTCATTGGAAAATTTTCTAGTATGATATCTATTACTATCAATCTCCTTTATTTATTTCTTTTCATGTAATCGTTTTTTTCTCATTAAGATTTAGTTTGTCTAATCTGTTCTTTGAAAATATAAATATTTTCCTGTACTCACAGGAATATACTTTGCAATATCCTTTTTTTCAATTCTTTTGATTATGGCATTAATGCATAAATCATTAAACCAGTCTTATTTTTGCTGTTTATTTCTTATTCCCAAAACTTTATTCGTGTGTTTTATTTGTCTTCAAATATAACTGTTTTTAATAAAGCTATTTACACAAACGTTCATATCATTCGATTTTCTATATTAGTCTAGTCCTTTCTAGAATGTCGTAGATTTATACATACTTTCTACTTATTTTGATATTTTCTTACGTTTTTATATTATATCTTTCTCTGGTTCGATGTCATTTTCCATTTCACTGATAATCGTAATTTGAATTTTGTATAAAGTAGGTAGTGGTTGGTATGTGCATCGGCTTTTCTGTAATTTCTCACCTTTTGAATACAGCTACCATGCCTTTTATTGTTTTGTTATGTAGCATGTTAAATTAAAACAGTTTGTTAGACTACCAAAGAATTCTTTATGCATGGTAATAATTAGACCTATACCACGAAACTCACTCTATTTTCATGCTTTCCATTTTTTATAATTATCCACACAATTACTCACAGAATAAGAATAATTTACATGTTACATATTATTCATGAAATATTAGCTACTTTTTAAGAGCATCCCTTATGCCTGGTAAGGGTTTATAATTATCCTTTAACAACTACGAAAAACAAAATTTTGCATTGTCTACAAATTATTTCCTTATGAGTTTAGCCCAATGAATAATCAACGCTACGGTAAAACTATGCGTATAAAAATTTCGGATGAATTAAGCTTTTTGACAAATTACAAACAAGTATTTTTTTCATATAAATAATATTTAAATAGATAAATGGAATATCAATATTGACCGAAAATTTTGTTTTATACGTAGAAAGAAATTCCGAGTACTTGGCATCAAATTTCTTAAGTTCATCATATAATGATCACCCAAATACATAAAAAACAACCGGTTCATAAATAATACAAGTTAAAAACAGACCCACTTTTTACTCCTAGTCATTATATTTAAGTGATAAAAACTTCCAAAAATACTGGATAAAAAGTTGTTAACGACCAGTCATTTTTTCATTTGTAAGTTGTTTAAGCATATAATATATGCTTAATCAACATATTATGTTCTTATTTAAAATAAAAAGTTGATACAATTTTAAGGGTAAATGTATGATCCACTTTCTTCAATCTAATCACTTTATAAAGTTAATTTTTTCTTTGAAAACTATAAATCGTAGGATATTATAAAGTTTTAAAAAGAAAAAAATATATTACATTTTATATTTTTTAAGTCATTGCATGAGTAATAGTTAAACAAACTCTTAGTATTTTAGTACAGACCATCAGTACGAAAGACTTCAATGTTTTTGCTGCATATTGGGCACTTGGGTTGATAATACATTTTATTACTAATAAAATCAGCACAATCTACACCTATCTTGTGAAGACAAGGTTCCAAGACTACATGTCTAAGTTCTTCTCTGCATGGACATCTTTCTATTAACTCTACATGTTATAAAATAAAATAAATTAAAATATGTCAAACAATTGTTATATGTATGTAATAAGGAAACACCCAAAAAAATATTGACATTTATTTAATTAATTGGATTGTAATAAATAAATAGCGTGTTTATATGTATAGCTTTGTAAAAATTATAAATAAATATTATTCCGCTCTCTATTTCTAGGTTTATAATAAAATTGACTATCGCTATTATTTTGTGTATTCAACTGGAAGAATTCAATCTACACAACATTCTTTTCATTCGTTTAANCTGGAAGAATTCAATCTACACAACATTCTTTTCATTCGTTTAAATGTTTTTACTTTATTTTTAACATGTTTTAAACATTAAATTAATTTTTCCTATAACCATAATCAACCACATTAAAATTAATATTATTCAGTTTTTAATAATTTAAGATTGAATTTTATTAATTGAAATTAGACTAACATTGTTGATTTTAATTTAAATGAAATCTAAAACTATTTTTATTTTGTAAAGATAATTTAAAAATTGTTAAATTATTACCTATCTTATTAAAATATACTATTTGTTCTCTGCATAATGGACATTCAGAAATCTTCTGTATTATTAGCTCGTTAGCACAATCATTGCATATTTTATGATTGCAAGGAATTAATGTTACCTTTAATGATTTTTCTAAGGAACAAATACAGCATTCTTGTTCACTGTCTAATGTAAAAAATTAAAATAATTTAAATTATTAATTAATTGTCACAATACAAAACAAATTACAAAGGTAATATGAAGATGAATTTCGTACACGAATATGATGATAATGATGATGAAGTTGAGTGTGCGCAGATCGTACAGCAGTTCTGTATGCTCGGCTGACACTCCACAGTAACTGTGGATATCGCAAAGCTGTTGTTATAGGGAGAAAATAACTGGGTATCAGCAGACAATAACTTTTTAATAGTATAATAAAAACTTATATATGAATATATTAACTTATATATGAACTTATTTATTTAAAAACTCAACATGTTTTAGACAATGTTTCTATAATATTTTTTAATAATCTTAATTATACTACTACTTGTTTATTCATGTCAGTTACAAATACTTATTCAAATTTTAATAATTTTCATGGAAAAGAAATCGAGTACTGTTACTAGTAAATAACATA
>NW_026099606.1:48791-51463 GCF_025091365.1 Daktulosphaira vitifoliae | reverse complement strand
TATATATATATATATATATATATATATATATAATGTTATGTTATCATAAGTTATATGAGTTGTCAGTTAGATATATTCCACTCTGTATAGATGGATTAAATTTAATATAAAAGTTCTCAAAAATTGTCACTTCGGCTCACTCCTACTTCGCTTTATGATATTTTAACAAATGCAATAAGTGGTTAAGTATACATTATAAATTCACAAAAAAAAATGGAAGTATAATTATTTTCAATCATGATTCTAACATCATGAAAATAAATTATATTTCACAAAAGATTTATAAGGTTTAAAGTTAAGTATAATGAGTATATAAATTAAGAAGNTTTAAAGTTAAGTATAATGAGTATATAAATTAAGAAGAGAAACAGAAAAATTAAATGCTTAAAACCAAAATTCTTAAGACCTTGCCAGAAAATTATAAACATTTTTGTAGCACATAGGTTCTATACCTCTTGTGAAGAAAACATTATTAAATTTGATATCTCTACAAATGATAGAGGTTATAAGACAAAGTTTTGGCTATGAAATCGAGAAAAATAATGGTGAAATTAGTGCATTCACGGCAAAAATATCGCTCAAAACACAAAAACAAAAATATTAAAAATTTGATAAATATTCTGAAGTTCAACAAATATNTCAAAATTTGATAAATACTCTGAAGTTCAACAAATATCCATACAAGCTTCGTTGATGTTTCAAACTTGTTTAGTTTCATATTCTTATCCTTTTGACTGGTTCATACAAATCTTCTATTGAAAATTAACATATAATAAAGCTGTTTTAATATCAAATCGTTTACATTTTAATTTCCTGGCACTGCATCCATTGTTTCTTTAAAATTTTCTAGTTTTATATCTTTTTCATATGTAATTGTCCATTNATCCATACAAGCTTCGTTGATGTTTCAAACTTGTTTAGTTTCATATTCTTATCCTTTTGACTGGTTCATACAAATCTTCTATTCAAAATTAACACATAATAAAGCTGTTTTAATATCAAATCGTTTACATTTTAATTTCCTGGCACTGCTATTGCTAGTATACAGTTACACTATACAACTGAACTAAAAGTTTCTTAATGTCAATTCCATACACGTATAAATAGTCTTTTATTACTAGTCTGGCTTTAAACATATCAACCTCTCCATTTTTCTTAAGTTTTATTTTATATACCTAGCCATTTTAAGAGTTTTTTTATTTGTTGTTAAATCTACTAATTTCCACGTTTCATTATTTTTTAATGGCCACATATCTGCATCCATTGTTTCTTTCAAATTTTCTAGTTTTATATCTTTTTCATATGCAATTGTCCATCNTTTTCTAGTTTTATATCTTTTTCATATGTAATTGTCCATTCCATTTAAAGTATGACTCTATACAAGTATTACTAACAATAGCAACAGCCAGAAAATTAAAGTTAGAAAATTTAATAATAAAACAGCCTTTTTATATAGTGATCTTGGAAAGGATATTTATATGAACAAACCAAAAGGATATGAAATGAAACTAAACAAGTTTACAAATATAACGAAGATTTTATGGATTGATACAAAAAACCTTATGCTGGGATCAAAAATTAAAAATTTGTTGTTAAACATTGGCTAAAAGCAACAAAGATAAATATTTATGTGTTTGCAAGTAATAAAAATGAACAATAATTGATTATAGCTATTTTTGTAGACTATAGTATCATAGCAGCAACAACTGATAAGTAAGTGAACATAATGATGGCAAAGTAACTGACGTACAACTTTAAGACGAAGGCAGGTGAACTCATTTCTTTGGGATTCATCAGTCATTATATTTTCAAAACGTTTTATATAAATGTATAAGGTATGATGGTATATATGTTTAAGATTTAGTCGTTGTTCGCTGTCTATCTAGTTAATCGATCCGTGCTGTACATCTCTTATATTATATGCTCTGATACTTTATATTATAAAGTATTACATTACAAATAATTTAAAAAAGTAGTTTTTGCATGATACACTTTAAGAATAAGACAAAATGTATTCATAGTAAAATGTAGATTTCANACGAAGGCAGGTGAACTCATTTCTTTGGGATTCATCAGTCATTATATTTTCAAAACGTTTTATATAAATGTATAAGGTATGATCGTATATATGTATATATATATATGTATCGTATATATAGACAAATTTATTTTTAATTTAGTAAAAATTACAGAGTAAATAGTTTCATACTTAAAAAAACCCAGCACAGTGGGGACGTGGATNCGCGGCATAGTGGGGATGTTGCATAGTTGGGTCCAGTATAGATTTAATCTGACAGTGATTAAAATCACTATCATAAGAAACGCTTCTATGCAAATCAGTAGATAGTGTTTAATTCTAAGAAATTGGTTGATTATTCCAAATCAACATGATCTTCTATTTCCTTATTTATATCCTGATTACAAGTTTTATGATTTATAAAAGTAATTAATGTATAAATATTTATTATAGAAATTAAATATAGTATGAAATTGATTTTTAATAATTTAGTATTGTAATTTTGATTAATTGTTTTCAAATTATTATTGATTTTTAATAAGTTAAAAGTAATAATTTTTAACCTACTTTTTTTTGTTCTTTAAAGTGAAAGTTTTAATAAAAAAAAAATGAATTTATTACCATAACTTTTAACTCAACTTGCAAGTTTGAAATA
>NW_026099606.1:47989-48415 GCF_025091365.1 Daktulosphaira vitifoliae | reverse complement strand
TGAAGATAAAATAAAGTCCGAAATTTTTTTTTTCCATGATAAAGTATATTACATTAGCTTTAATTTAAGATATATATAAAAGTGTCAGACTTTCCGAAACACTTTCAAAGTTTAAGTTGAAAAAGTCTATTTTTTGTAAAAAAGTTGTCATTCTGAATCCCCCCCTGTAGGCAGGTAAAAAGTCAGATTTATAAAAAAAATATACCAAATGATAGGTAAAGACATCATGCATCTACAAAAAAAAGAATTATATTGATCCATACATCTTTCGAGAAGTTATAGATTTTTTTACAAAAATCGTATTTTTTTTATTAAGTTTAATGTCTGTTTTCACCATGAAGATAAAATAAAGTCTGAAATTTTTTTTTACCATTATAAAGTATATTACATTAGCTTTAATTTAAGATATATATAAAAGTGTCAGAC
>NW_026099606.1:37579-45747 GCF_025091365.1 Daktulosphaira vitifoliae | reverse complement strand
TTACCACTTTTTCTCAGCTCTCACCGAACCGATTTCTTTCAATGATACGTCAAAAGATCACAAATCGTATCTAGTCGAAGACATTACCCTTAAAAATTGAAAAAAATTCCCTCGTTCCCCGTAAATGGGGGAAACCTCCAAATAAATTACAAATTTAAAAATCGCTAATTTTCGAAATTTTTTCAATTTTTTTTACTTAAAAGTGCCATAACTTTTTAAAAAATAAACATATCAATATAATTCTTTTTTATATAGATGCATAATATCATTACCTTTCATTTGGTATATTTTTTTCATAAATTTAACCCTTAACCTGCCCACAAGGGGGGATTTAAAATGACAACTTTTTCACAAAAAATTAACTTTTTCAACTTAACTTTTGAAAATGTTCCGGAAGATCTGACACTTTTATATATATATTAAATTGAAGCTAATGTAATGTTTTTTATTATGCAAAAAAAAAATTTCGGACTTTATTTTATCTTCATGGTGAAANAAAAAAAAAATTTCGGACTTTATCTTATCTTCATGGTGAAAATGGCTACCGAATGCTATTTTTGTGTGAAAATTTTCGATTTTGTATTTTCCATTTTTAACTTTATTATGCTATAACTTTTTGAAAAATGTATGGATCAGTACAATTTTTAATGAAGAGTAGTATTTATATACATCTTTCATTTGACATACTGTTTTTTTAAATCGGACCATTTCCCTATATACGACATACTTTATCTGAATCAGGATATTAATAACAAACTAGCAGATCATGTTGCTTGTGGTATAATCCACCAATTTTTTAAAATTAAACACTATCTAAAGATTTGCATTGAAGTGTTTTATTTTGATAGTTATTTTAATCATTGTCAGATATCATTATACTTGATCCAACTATGCCACGACCCCCCTGTGCTGGGTTTTTTAATTTCATTTTATGATAGTAGTTACTATCAATATAATGGTTGTAACGGGTAACGGGAAATCAAGGTTCGATTCCGGAGAGTGAGTGAGAAACAGCTACCATATCTAAGGAAAGCAGCAAGCTCGCAATTTACCCACTCCCGGAACGTGGAGGTAGTGACGAAAAATGACAATACGAGTATTATCCCCCGTAATCGGAATGAATACACTTTTTATTTCTTAATGAGTATAAAGCGTGTTAATATATAAATTTTAATAGCAATTAGACTTAAGTGACTTAAGTACGTAAACGTATCATGCACGAGGTATAGCCGTGTTTTGTGAGCGGGCGTGGCGGGGGGAACGTTATACGCGAGGGAGAGAACAATTCAATTTTGTCAATCGATCGAGCTATCAGAAATTAATAAGCAAGAAATTGAAACAACCGGAACAACAGGTAATGGGAACACGTCAGTGTACAAAGCAGTGAAGTTTAACGATTATCAGCAGCAACAAAATAGTAGAGGTAATAATAGTAACAATTTTGTAAAATATAATGATTATAAGTTTAATAAAAATAATAGCGTTAAATATTTATGTAAAAAATGTAATTATGAACATGAACCAAAAAATTGTCCAGCTTTTGGAAAAATTTGTAGGATTTGTTCAAAAATGAATCATTTTGCAGTAGGTTGTAAAAATAATAACAAAAATTTTAAAGTTATTAAATTAAAAGAATATGAAGAATCATTGAGTGAACAAGAGTTAAGTAGTGATGATGAGTATCTAACTGTAAATAGTCTATGTGAGATTAAAGAGAAAATTAAAAATAAAAAGTGGATAGAAAAAATATTAAGATTAATAATTTAAGTGTTGAAGTAAGAATAGACACTGGAGCAGAAATTAATATATTATCGTATAATAATTATAATAATTTTAATTCAAAGCCGGAAATAAAAAAATGTAATGTAAAAATAAAAATCTTTTGGGTAGAGTGCCAAAATAATAATAATAATAATAAAATTAATAAAAGAGAGTTTATAGTTGTTGATGATATAATAATGCATGGGAATAGAAAGAAGGAAAAAGAAACAATTTTAGGATCAGAGTTATGTGAATAGTTGGAATTAGTTGGAACTAAAACCAAAGGTAATAAATGCAAAATATGAATTAAAGAAATAAATAATTTAAAATAGGAGAAAAAGTGTTGGTTAGAAACATAAAAAGATCTGAATGGGTAAGGGAAGTAATTTTAGACTTGCAAAAAATTCCAAGATCATTTCTAGTAACACATAAATGGTGTAGTTTTAGGGGAAATTAATTTCATTTGAAAAAGTTTATTGAGAGAACTTCTTAAAATTATGTTATTGTTATCTATAAAGTTAATATAGTATAGTATTTATATTATGAAATATATTTAATTATTTTATATGTATATATTTTTGTATTTGTATTTGCTGTTTTAATGTCTGTTACTCTTTGTATTATTGTTATCTTAAGGAAGGGGATGTTGTGTTTTCACGTTGCGTTATCTAACTGCGTTGTCGCAACTAACCTGTACGATATAGTTCAGTAAAGACTCTCAGACCACACACACATATTTTTAATAATTAATATTATTTAATATTATTCTAATATCGTTACTAATAGAAAACGAAACAATAGTTAATACTAATCTATAATAACAATAAGTGCCGCATAATAGCGCGTCACTTTCGCTGGTGTCTATTACGCGGTGTCCGGCATGATCCTTGGGGGTCGAAAAGTTAACAGTGTTGATGAATACGGTGCACGGGTGTAGATCGGTTCGCCGAGTCCCGGACAAGTGGCGCGTCCGGAACCAGTTGCGTACATCCTCTACGACAACGGGAAGACACTTAACGTATCATTTGCGGCGGGTCGTCGTCGGCTGTGCGGCTCTTGTTGGACTTTGCACTATGGCGTATGGCACGCGGTGTTGGTCAGTCAAACAAAAATATTCATAGTAGGGCGACGGCTGATAAAGGAGGCACGAGTCCCGAGGCATCACGTGTATTGCGAAGCAACGCGAGACCGTATCAGCATATTTCGACAGTTTTACAAAAAATATAATAATAACAATTTTAATAAATTGTTTTCATACCACTTCCTTTAAAACATGTGACTACACTTTGACATTGTGGACATCTCGCCGTTTGTGAAAGTTTTTGTTCATAGGCACAAGCATTACCCACTTTATGATAACAGGGAATTATTGTTATTGTTGATGCTTCTTCTTTGCAAATATAACATAAACCGTTATCATCTGTAATAAAAAAAATGTATACGAGTTATTTCTTTATCATAACACACTCAATTATTCACTTTTTTTTTAGTTACCTATAGTTACTAATTATTCTTAAATTATTAGCTATGTATGCCATATAAGAATTATCCCTTAACAACTACGAAAAACAATATTTTACATTTTCTAAGAATTATTTTGTTTAAATCCCAATTTATCCCAATTTGAATTAAAAAAATAAAGTTTAAGGTTTTATTCCAACAATAAAATACATTTTTATGTATAACATAACTGTATTAAATCAATACATACGTGTTTAGCTTTGATAATGGCACAATTATTATTAAAACACGTATCCGTATTTTAGTAGTTGTTTGTGGTTTTTTGATTTTAAATTACTATAAATAATAATAATTATTATTATAAAATTGTTTTGTTTAAGTTATGTGTATTTCTTGGTTTGTCAACTGATAATTATTTATAATATTATCCCTTATAACTTAAAGGGGTGTCATATTAATTTTTTTAATGGCAGTATACAAATATAATGAACATAAAGCAATTTAGAATTTATAAACAAATTTAATGAAATGACTGAGGTAAGAAGTGAGTGCTGATATTTTTATCGCTAGTCATTTCCCAGCCAAACTCTTCATCACGTCCAAGTACAATAATGAAAATAACTTCCAAAGTACTAGTTTAAAAGTTGTTATTAACCAGTCATTTTCTTATTTAAATTATTTACCATTTTATAGGCTAGTATAATATGTATGTTGTCATATAAAAAAATTTATTTGACGCCCTTTTAAGTAAAAAGGGACGATTCAAAAAAAAAATTATTATCTGATAAATCTAGAAATATATGTAAATAAAAATATGCAAATATTTTTTCAGTGATGTGTTTATTTGTCGAGTAATCGAGGTGTTTATGATAAATCGATCAACCTATATAAGAAAAATTGTTTAATTGTGGCTAATATTATTTAAAATCAATATAACATTAAAATATTGAAAGTAAAAATGTTTAACACAAAAATTTACTAAAAAATCGCGAATACATATTTTGGTAACAATGTTAACATTATCAACGCTTAACACATAGTAAACACGTATGTGTTTATTTAATAAAGTTATGTTAAACATTAAAATGTAATTGAATTTTAAAATAAAATTTTAAACATTTTTTGAATTCAAAATATGTATTCCCATTTGAAAAAATAAAGTTGATAATCTTACAAGACATAAGGGATGATCTTAAAAAATATTACATAGCTAATAATTCATGAAAACTTTGTAGCTAAAGGTAATCAAAATTTAATTTTTTTATGTACAATCAAAAATATTTAAATTAAATTATTCAATGCATTTTAAATGACATTACTATAATTTTCGAAAATATAAGGCTAAATTTTAATATAAAATATAATTTATTATATTTTATTTATTATAATAATAATATATATTATTTAATTTAAAATTTTATATATATAATATTTATTATGGTTTAATATATATATTAATTAAATTTATAGCTATTATATTTATTTATATTTGTGTATGACGCTACTCTACTCGGACGAACACTTAACGAGTTAAATCTCGTTTTTGCTGGTTCTTTATATAAAATAACTAAAGATAATAAATTAAATATTAAAACTAAATAAAGGATGTTCAAATAAAATGTTATGAACTGTATGACTATTTTGGGTTTTATCGCTATTATTTAATTATAAATAAATGAATTAATGATCATAAACTAATCAGTACAATATTTACAATTATAATAACACTGTGCTTCTATAGACATTGAACTAATGGCAGGTAGGAATCCATCAAACAGCAACTTGGCCAAACATTACAAACGTTCTCTGTACAATTACCTACAATTAAATATACAATTGAGTCCGACGCAATCAACTGTGTTCACTTATAACTTTATATCACTTTAAAAAATAAGAACAAAAACCGTTACGCACACTATATAAATAAAAAACACGCAAAAAAAACCAACAGCAACATGTCTCTCAAGACGCCACATGACACAAACAATGTACGTAATTTTACTGCAGTTACGCACATCTGAAGTATACGAGAACGCGAGTAGGAGTGGCCATTAGTGACCACCGCGCACACACACTACCACAACGGTAAAACCGGTTGGGACAGGTCGCGCTCATGACGATGAAAAACCGAAACTCGCCGCACTATCACATTTTTTGAACGACTGAACAATATTATATATATTTTAATTATTTATTTTTATAAATAAATATAATATCTATAAAATTTAATTAATTATATACATTAATAACGAAAAACAAAATAATTATAGATATTTGTTATTAATATAAATTATTTATTTACTTATAAACATAATTAAGAATAAATAAAAATATTTTATACATATATATATATTTCATTTTAGTTTTAAAATTTAAATTTTGTCATTTAAAGTGTATTATCTAATTTAAAATGTATTTTTTTAGAATTTGAGTAATTAAATTGTTTATATATTTTTTGACGATTTTTTTTTAATTCGCATCAAGTGAATTAATTTAACATATATTAAGTTGTATGCATTAGTAATAAACTGTTATTATGTTTAATTAATATATTAATAAAAAATAAATAATTTAATATTAAAAATCAATTTCTATGAATTTTAAATTTATAATATTACAATAAATTGAAAAACAATCTTAGAACGTAAACGTTTATCATAATATGATAAACATGTACATATTATGTACATGTTTATTAAACTTATAATACAGATAAGTTTTACCTTGTCAGTGTTTATACGTTCATCGAACAATACGATACGTTTGACACGATTATTGCGCATCACTTTCGGTCACACGTTCGACTGATATATTTGGCTGTCTTTTATACGTCAAAAGGATTCTATTATGAATACGATCAAAATTATTTTGTTATATTATACGTTCATTAATACAGCCAAAAATTACGTCCAACAGTGATGCCAATCGTGATGAGCAATAATCTTTTTTTACTTAACCCTCTGTAAAGAAATTTCACTCAACAAATTATTTAGGGTATTCAGTAAGTAAAAAAACGTGTTTTTTTGTTCTCGTTGTTATAAACAAATGAACTGTTTCTTTAGTGAATAATCTGCATATAACGCTGTAAACAAATAATTCAATGTTCTAAATTGAAGTAATGAACGCACTAATAATGTGGTAATATTCTATGTTTCTTTTGCATGATGGAACCAGACATTTAGACTTATTTTTAAAATCAGCATCGTAAGCACATGTTGCACACAATCGGTGTAAACAAGGGTTTAAAAATACTACCGTTTCCGATTTGTTACAAACTTCACATTTTTCATCATAAACTATAACAAAATATTTTATATAATTACTATTATTATTATTTATAATAAGGTTAACTAATAGCAAATATATTTATAATGCCAATTTTGAAATTAGACAACATAAAAAATGCTAATCCAAAAACGATTAATTAATTAAATTCGATACATTAAAACTAGACTTAGAATTTAAGTATATTCCATGTAAGTATATTTGTCAGCTGTATATAATTGTGTGTACTTTCTTATTATTCATAAATGGTTATTTTTTAAATTATTAACAGCTCATAAAATTAGTTTTATTTTTAGCTTGAATATGAAACTGAGTAGATAATTATTTTATGTGTTTATTTTAATAGATTTTTAATTTTGTTACTACTTTTTCTCAGCTCACAATGAACTGATTTTTTTGACAAACTTTAGCTTTCAGGGAAAAAAACTAAAATTCAATATTTTTAAATAGAGACTTCTATTATTAACTTGATAATATAATAGAAAATTACATTTTCAAACAATGATGTTAATCATAGTATACAGAGTGTTCAGTAAATATGGAAACAGGTCAATTGTTGCACATAATGAGAACAAGAGAAATCCGTTTTCTTGCTTATTGAACCCTCTATATACTATTTCCTCCTAAGACCAGTATTATGTAGGACCCTGTGCAATTGCCCTTTATTGTAGGCATTACTTTAGGACAACTTTCAGATACATTGTATATGCTATGCTGTAACCCTAATTTGCTTAATGTTTTTAGCGATGATAACTATTGACTGAAAATAAGTGAGATGAGTAGTTTATATTTATAATGTTATTCTTATAAAAGTATGAACACTCTATTATTTGAAATATATTTACCTTCACGAAATAAGGCTGGCGCACTTAAAACTGCTACGACTAAAAGAAAAAATACTTTCAATAAAAATGTGAAATATGATAATGAATTTATGAAAGTTACTACATAGGTCAGCTGGGTAACAGCTCGCGCCGTGCTGCATAAAAACGAAGGTTCGAACCCGTTTTGCTAGGCTATGTAGATTTTTTCGTATTCTCTACGACAAGTATTTATTTTAAGACTAGACGTAATATTTTTACTGAAGTAAAACTAATAATAATAATAGTAACTCAAAATAAAATACTGTATATTAGTAATTTGATTGGGTGGTTTTGTATAAGCATGAGAATTATTGAAATATTATGTGTTTATTTAATAAAATAATAAATATAATTTTTTTATCTTCGATGCAAAGCTAAGAAAGTATTAATTTTACTATGATGCGTTTTTTATTTTTGTGTCTTTTGCCACTTTTTCTCTGCTCTCACCAAACCGATTGATTTAAACAATTCATCAAAAGATCAAAAATCGTATCCAGTCGAAAATATTACCAACAAAAATTAAAAAAAATATCCCTCGTTTTCCGTAAATGGGGGAAATCTCCAAAAAAATTACAAATTTAATGAAAAAAACGGTAGCACAGTGGGGTCACGGCATAGTGGAGACATTGCATAGTAGGGTCCAGTATAAATTTAATCTGACAGTGATTAAAATCACTATCATAAGAAACGCTTCGATGCAAATCTGTAGATAGTGTTTAATTTTAAAAAATTGATGGATAATTGCAAAAGCAACATCAACTTCTATTAAAATAAAATACAAAACCCATAATTATCATA
>NW_026099606.1:4149-37436 GCF_025091365.1 Daktulosphaira vitifoliae | reverse complement strand
ATATATTTCATTTTAGTTTTAAAATTTAAATTTTGTCATTTAAAGTGTATTATCTAATTTAAAATGTATTTTTTTAGAATTTGAGTAATTAAATTGTTTATATATTTTTTGACGATTTTTTTTTAATTCGCATCAAGTGAATTAATTTAACATATATTAAGTTGTATGCATTAGTAATAAACTGTTATTATGTTTAATTAATATATTAATAAAAAATAAATAATTTAATATTAAAAATCAATTTCTATGAATTTTAAATTCAAACTATTCATTTATAATATTACAATAAATTGAAAAACAATCTTAGAACGTAAACGTTTATCATAATATGATAAACATGTACATAATATGTACATGTTTATTAAACTTATAATACAGATAAGTTTTACCTTGTCAGTGTTTATACGTTCATCGAACAATACGATACGTTTGACACGATTATTGCGCATCACTTTCGGTCACACGTTCGACTGATATATTTGGCCGTCTTTTATACGTCAAAAGGATTCTATTATGAATACGATCAAAATTATTTTGTTATATTATACGTTCATTAATACAGCCAAAAATTACGACCAACAGTGATGCCAATCGTGATGAGCAATAATCTTTTTTACTTAACCCTCTGTAAAGAAATTTCACTCAAAAAATTATTTAGGGTATTCAGTAAGTAAAAAAACGTGTTTTTTTTGTTCTCGTTGTTATAAACAAATGACCTGTTTCTTTAGTGAATAATCTGCATATAACGCTGTAAAAAAATAATTCAATGTTCTAAATTGAAGTAATAAACGCACTAATAATGTGGTAATATTCTATGTTTCTTTTGCATGATGGAACCAGACATTTAGACTTATTTTTAAAATCAGCATCGTAAGCACATGTTGCACACAATCGGTGTAAACAAGGGTCTAAAAATACTACCGGCTTTGATTTGTTACAAACTTCACATTTTTCATCATAAACTATAACAAAATATTTTATATAATTACTATTATTATTATTTATAATAAGGTTAACTAATAGCAAATATATTTATAATGCCAATTCTGAAATTAGACAACATAAAAAATGCTAATCCAAAAACGATTAATAAAATTCGATACATTAAACTAGACTTAGAATTTAAGTATATTCCATGTAAGTATATTTGTCAGCTGTATATAATTGTGTGTACTTCCTTATTATTATTCATAAATGGTTATTTTTAAAATTATTAACATCTCATAAAATTAGTTTTCTTTTTAGCTTTAATATGAAACTGAGAAGATGATTATTTTATGTGTTTATTTTAATAGATTTTTAATTTTGTTGCTACTTTTTCTCAGCTTTTGACAAACTTTAGCTATCAGGGAAAAAAACTAAAATTCAATATTTTTAAATAGAGACTTCTATTATTAATTTGATAATGTAATAGAAAATTACATTTTCAAACAATGATGTTAATCATAGTATACAGAGTGTTCAGTAAATATGGAAACAGGTCAATTGTTGCACATAATGAGAACAAGAGAAATCCGTTTTCTTGCTTATTGAACGCTCTATATAATATTTCCTCCTAAGACCAGTATTATGTAGGACCCTGTGGAATTGCTCTTTACTTTAGGCATTACTTTAGGACAACTTTCAGATACATTGTATATGCTATGCTGTAACCCTAATTTGCTTAATGTTTTTAGCGATGATAACTATTGACTGAAAATAAGTGAGATGAGTAGTTTATATTTATAATGTTATTCTTATAAAAGTATGAACACTCTATTATTTGAAATATGTTTACCTTCACGAAATAAGGCTGGCGCATTTAAAACTGCTACGACTAAAAGAAAAAATACATTCAATAAAAATGTGAAATGATAATGAATTTATGAAAGTTACTACATAGGTCAGCTGGGCAACAGCTCACGCCGTGCTGCATAAAAACGAAGGTTCGACCCCGTTTTGCTAGGCTATGTAGATTTTTTCATATTCTCTACGACGAAGTATTTATTTTAAGACTAGACGTAATATTTTTACTGAAGTAAAATTAATAGTAATTATAGTAACTCAAAATAAAATACTGTATATTAGTAATTTGATTGGGTGGTTTTGTATAAGAATGAGAATTATTGAAATATTATGTGTTTATTTAATAAAATAATAAATATAATTTTTTTATCTTCGATGCAAAGCTGAGAAAGTATTAATTTTACTATGATGCGTTTTTTATTTTTGTCTTTTGTCACTTTTTTTCTGCTCTCACCGAACCGATTAATTTAAACAATTCATCAAAAGATCACAAATCGTATCCAGTCGAAGATATTACCAACAAAAATTAAAAAAATATCCTTCGTTTCCCGTAAATGGGGTAAATCTCCAAAAAAATTAGAAATTAAATAAAAAAAAATAAATAAATAAAAATCGATTATGTTTTATATTTTTTCAATTTTTTTTTACTAAGAACAGCCATAACTTGTTTAAAAATGACCAAATCAATATTAATTTTTTTTTATGCATTTCATTATCATTTTACAAAATTGTTTTATAAATTTGATTCTTTAGCTGTCCATAAGGGGGGACTTTATTTTGTTTTCACGGTGAAAATGACTACCGTATGCTATT
The DNA here is from genome assembly GCF_025091365.1 of Daktulosphaira vitifoliae. Classification (NCBI taxonomy): domain Eukaryota; kingdom Metazoa; phylum Arthropoda; class Insecta; order Hemiptera; family Phylloxeridae; genus Daktulosphaira; species Daktulosphaira vitifoliae. Next base: position 34,838 of record NW_026099606.1, on the reverse strand, counting down.
TTTGTGTTAAAATTCACGATTTCATATTTTACATTTTTAACTTTATATTTCCATAACATTTTAGAAAATGTATGGATCAATAGAATTTTTTTTAAGAGAAATAGTATTTATATACATCTTTTATGCGACATACTTTTTGTTTAAATCAGATCATTACTCTTTATACAACAGCGGTCAAAACTTTAAATATGCGTATTGAAAGTTGCAATTTTTCAATTTAATTTGAGAAAGTGTTTTGGAATTGCTGACAATTCTATATACATATTAAATTAAGGCTTATGTAATATATTTTAATATGAAAACAAATTTGGAATTTAATTTATTTTTCATGTTGAAAACGGGCATCAATGTTAATAAAAAAAATTATCTTTTATATTTTTAATCTTATAATGTTATAACTTTTTGAAAAAATGATGGATCATTACAATTTTTTAATATAAGTACTATTTATATACGTCTTTATGCGATATCCTTTTTTTTTAATTCGGACCATTTCCCTTTATACAAGGGTGGTTCAAAACTTAAAAATGCGTATTGAAAGTAGAACTTTTTCAACTTATTTTTAATTAAACTATATTTATTGATTATTCATACGTAACCTAATTATCAAAATATAAATATTTGTTATATTAATTAGAAGGATTTTGNGTAACCTAATTATCAAAATATAAATATTTGTTATATTAATTAGAAGGATTTTGTTGTTATTTATGCCATATGAGAAACTCTAATTGGAGATTTAAAATCGGCGCAAAAATTGATTTAGAAAAATATATTTTGATCAAAATTCCTCGTAATTTAGTAAATTTATTTATAAATAACAAATAATTTTTTTTTATGTGTTGCAATTTCTCTGTAAAAATTACAATACTAAATCATTTAATAAAAATTTCATTCTGTAATTAATTGCTATAATAAATATTTATTCGTATATTACACTTGTAAATCATAAAACTTGTAATCGTGATATAAATAAGAAAATAGAAGATCATGTTGTTTTTGGAATAATCCACAAATTTTTTTAAATTAAACACTATCTACAGATTTGTATGAAGCGTTTTTTTAAGATGGTGATATTAACCGCTGTCAGTTATCATTATACTTGACCCAACTATGCCACATCACATTGTGCAGCAACTCCACTGTATTGGGTTTCTTTAGGGTATTAGTACGAAGGTTTTATGAGAAAATATAAAATATAGAACAATGTGATATTTGAAAATGTATTATTATAGTAATAGTTTATAATAATGATTAATTTGCACAATTTAGTATTTTGTATTGAACACACAGGCAACCCATTCAAATATTCAACTAGGCTGGTTAAATTTGTACAAACGATATTGATTTTATTTATTTAAACAATATTTTATTTCAGTGATCACTTAATTTTTAATACACTTATATTAGTTTCACCGCATGTTTGTTTCTATCTCTCCACGCACCACGTGTTATTTATTCTCGCGTATCCCGTCGTCTATGGCCTTGAGACTAGACTGTCGTTACGCATTCACCCCACCCCGCTCACCAAAGGCAGAAAACACTATTTTAGTACAATTTTATTTTTGGTTTTCATACCCGTACACGCGTACGTGTCATCAATATTATACAGATTGTTCAGTAAGTCAGGAAACGGGTTTCTATTGTCCTCATTGTTTGTAACAATGAGAACAATAGAAACCTGTTTCCTGACTTACTGAACACTCTGTATATAGAAATATAAACAAATTTTTACTGTGACACGGCCCCACCACTCGGGCCACCTTTATCAGCCGTCGCCCAACTATGAATGTTTTTGTTTGACTGACCAATACCCCGCGCCATACGCCACGGTGCAAAGTCCAGCAAGTGCCGTACGGCTGATGACGACCCGCCGCAAATGATACGTTGAAACTTCTTCCCGTTGTTAAAGTGACAACGGTGATGATGTACGTCATCGGCTCCTGATGTGGCGCACGACCAAACCGATCCGCATCCGTGTACCATCGCCATTAACGCTGCTAACTTTTCGACGTCCGAGGATCATGTCGGACACCACGTCGCCAAAGCCAGCGAAAGTGCCGCAATATTATGAAAAGATTATTATTAACTGTGTTTGTCTTATCGATTTGTTTTTTTTTTTTAAATAACCTGTTGTTGTTCAAAAATTTTATTGTTCTAAATAATATTTTAACCTTAAACATACAACCGAGCTATTTATGTAAAAAAATATAGTTCAAAAAACTAAAAAACACGTTTTCATAACATATGACATTAAAAATTTTAAATTAATTCTTAAAATAAGCTTAAAAAAATAATAAACAAAAAATACTAGTATTATTGTGAAAAAAAAGTGGGTGTTTTGAGCCATGTATTGCGTATATTGAGCGCCCGACTTTTCTGTGACCTTATAATAATCATAATTTTATTACGTTATTAACTGTTTGTGAAAAATTTGTAAATACTTTGTATTTAAACTTAAAACTTTGAATTTTTCTTATTTGCCGTTAAAAAGTAATTTTCAAAGGTAATTTAAAATGACTAGTTCACATAGCATAATCTTTAACTGTCAATTATATTTTGTATTGTACTACTAAGCAGTATTTTAGTTATTAAAAAAATATTTAGGATGTTACCTTGAAAAGCTAAACAAAAATTAACTACAAAATTTGATTGATTCAGCAAAATCTAAAAATATAACAATATCATTGTTGTTTGTTTAGTCATTGTTAAAATAAATGATCATTGAATTTAACAAATTTAATAATAATTGGTTTTTTATGATTTCGATATTCGCAGATACGCAGAATTTATTATCAATGGTAGTAAGGCACATTGTTGTTTATAAATTCACTAACTTTCTATACAGTAGGTATATATATTGATAGTCATAATTGATAATTAACACTCCATGACTGTGATAGCGACGTCATAAAAAAACAATTAGCTACCTGTATTTGTAATCTCTTGTGTATTATACATGTAAATTAATTAAAAAAATTGAATCTTTAAATTTTTATACCTAATAAACGCATAAAGTTATATTAAAATTGAATTGCCATTTACTATAAAATGAAAAAATTAAACATTTTATTATATTCAAAATATATGCTCCCATTTAAAAAAACAAAATTGACACCCTTACAAGGCGTAAGGGATAAACATTAAAAATTATTACATAGCTGGTAATTCAAGAATAATGTGTAGCTAAAGATAATAATAAAAAATGTTTAAATTATATTTATTCTGTAAGTTATTGGGTTATGATAAAAAAAAATTACTCTGTATATTTGTCAAATTAATTTTTCAAAATTTTTTATTTGTCAAAAATCTTACCATTTTGTATTAAAAATTTTCTCCGCTAATGAAGAATTAACTAATTATACTTGTATGTTACAAATATTAACACTTTAATTTAATTGACAGATATTCTAAGTAATTTAGTATATTTATATATGTTTACTAAATATTAGTGCTTAAAAATTAAATATATCTGTTCAAAATTTATAAGTTAAATAAATTTGTACAAATAATATTAATTATGTTTGGGCGTATCGCCATGTGTACAAATAAGAAATGGTATTATGCGTGTATAAAAATATGTATACATTATTTGTAATAAACGTCACCTTTTATAAAAATAATACACAGAAAAATGCATGAAAAAGGTAACGCCAATGTACAATGTGCAGACTAAGTTCAGAACACAAATACCTTGTGTACATATCATTTTATAGAATTAATATATAATTTCAGATAATGATTCGTTAGTGCAATACAATGTTATATATAATTTAATTATTATTTTCATGGAAATCTACATATATAATATGTATGATAATTTTTCAACAGAAATTAATCATAATGAGAGGTATATATATAATAACAAGTGCTAATATACATTTATTATATACGTAGGGTAATNTATATATAATAACAAGTGCTAATATACATTTATTATATACGTAGGGTAATATTCTACCACAAATGGCATTATATTTCAAAAAGTAATTCTGAAAACTTAAAAAAACTATGAAATCTCAAAATGATTCAAAGTATTACAAAAGGGATTTATGAAAAAACAGACGTGTTGGATAAAAAAGAATCTAAAAATCATTAATAATAATAATTAAAATTTGATTATTTTTTTTTCAAGAAGTAAATATAACCATACTAGTACAAAGCCATCGTTTTCGCTACAACCTACGATTGCTATCGTTGTGGTAGCTTTCGTCCGACTCTGACCATTTATTTCCATTTACTCAATTCGTAATACATATTAATTAATATAGAGGGAGATGTTGTAAGCTAAGTAAATGTATGTGTCATTGTAGAAAAACCAAAAGTAATTTTCCATATTAGGCTCACGTAACTGTGTAACATACACTGACACTCGTGTAAAGTTTACAAGCCACGCTCATTTTTACTCATATTTGAATGCTATGTAGCAAAATAAAAAAAAAACCCCCAGCACAGTGGGGTCGCGGCATAGTAGGGACGTTGCATAGTTCGGTCCAGTATAGATTTAATGTGACAGTGATTAAAATCACTATCATTAGAAACGCTTCTATGCAAATCTGTAGATAGTGTTTAACTTTAAAAAATTGAAGGATTATTCCAAAAGCTACATGATCTGCTATTTTCTTATTAATATCCTGAATGAAAAAGGGATTATTAAAAAATATTATTTCTCATGAAAAAATTGTATTGATCCATATATTTTTTAAAAAGTTAAAAAAATCATTTTTAAGTAAAAAATGTAAAATATAAAATCGAGAAATTTCACACAAAAATAACATTTGGTAGTTATTTTGACCACGAAGACAAGTCCAGAGGTCAAATTTTCTTTGTATATAATAAAGTCCATTACATTAGCTTTAATTTAAGATAAAAGTAAAAGTGTCAGACCTTCTGGAATATTTTCAAAAGTTAAGTTGAAAACGTTAATTTTTTGTGAAAAAGTTGTAATTTAAAATCGCCCCCTGTGGGCACGTTAAGTGTCAGATTTACAACAAATATATACCAAATGATAGATAAAGACATCAAGCATCTATAAAAAAAAGAATTATATTGATCCATACATCTTTCAAAAAGTTATAGCATTATAAAGTTAAAAATATAAAAAAGAATTTTTTTAAAAAATCGTATTTTTTTATTATGTTTGATGTCTGTTAACACCATGAAGATAAAATAAAGTCCAAAATTTTTTTTTTTCACAATAAAGTATATTACATTAGCTTTAATTTAAGATATATATAAAAGTGTCAGACCTTCCGGAACACTTTCAAAAGTTAAGTTGAAAAAATTAATTTTTTGTAAAAAAGTTGTCATTTTTAATCCCCCCCTGTAGGCAGGTAAAAAGTCAGATTTATAAAAAAAATATACCAAATGATAGGTAAAGACATCATGCATCTATAAAAAAAAGAATTATATTGATCCATACATCTTTCAAAAAGTTATAGCATTATAAAGTTAAAAATATAAAAAAGAATTTTTTACAAAAATCGTATTTTTTTATTATGTTTGATGTCTGTTAACACCATGAAGATAAAATAAAGTCCAAAATTTTTTTTTTTCACAATAAAGTATATTACATTAGCTTTAATTTAAGATATATATAAAAGTGTCAGACCTTCCGGAACACTTTCAAAAGTTAAGTTGAAAAAATTAATTTTTTGTAAAAAAGTTGTCATTTTTAATCCCCCCCTGTAGGCAGGTAAAAAGTGAGATTTATAAAAAAATATACCAAATGATAGGTAAATACATCATGCATCTAAAAAAAAAAAGAATTATATTGATCCATACATCTTTCAAAAAGTTATAGCATTATAGAGTTAAAAATATAAAAAATAATTTTTTTACAGAAATCGTATTTTTTTTATTATGTTTAATGTCTTTTTTCACCATGAAGATAAAATAAAGTCCGAAATTTTTTTTTACCATAATAAAGTATATTACATTAACTTTTATTTAAGATATATATAAATGTGTCAGACTTTTCGGAACACTTTCAAAAGTTAAGTTGAAAAAGTTCTAGTTTCTACATGCAGTTTTTAGATTTGAACCCCCCTCAAATAAAGGGAAATGGTCCGATTTAAAAAAAAAGTATGTCGAATGAAAGATGTATATAAATACTACTTCTCATGAAAAAATTGTATTGATCTATACATTTTTCAAATAGTTATAGCATAATAAAATTGAAATTTTTTCAATTTTTAAGGGTAATGTCTTTGACTTGATACGATTTGTGATCTTTTGACGTATCGTTGAAAGAAATTCGTTCGGTGAGAGCTGAGAAAAAGTGGTAACAGACACAAAAAATAAAAAATAAAAAATAAATATAAACACATCTTAGTAAAACCAATACCTTCTCAGCTTCGCATCGAAGCTAAAATTAATAAATTACAAAGTAAAATTATTTACTTTTGTAGTTGAATACTTTTATCATATCAAATCTAATTCGACAATAAATACTTTAAAAACATTAGAAATCAATGATTTTAATTGTTTGTATAGAAAAAGCTGATTAAGCTACTTTTTATTTGAATAAGGAATATTTTTTCGATTTTTAAGAGTAATAACTTAAACTATATACGAATTGTATTCATTTGACGTATCGTTGAAAAAAGTAGGTGATCTATTAAATTAAATTTTATTCTAACTCAAAAAAAATGCAAAATATTAATTGCTACAGACGGAATTGAACGTCGTATCCTAAGCGATATAGACACAGGTGTTACAGATTTGGCAACTGTTCATTACTAACGGATCACTATAAAATTGGCTATTTAAGCTAACTCAAATTAAAAAATTACTTTTTCGACTTTAAAAAAGTAAAAAAAATTTAATAAGTTTAATTTTTTATGTCTTATGAACTGTATTCTATATCAATTAAACTATATAATATTCATGAAAGTCAGTGTATTGCCCTTGTAAAATATTTTAAAATAAAATAAAATTCAAAACCCAGGATTTTAACACATAAATAGCATATTTTTGAATACGGTAACCATTTGCGCGTAGAAGTTATGTTGTCAGGACAAATTTTTTTTTTTTAATTGTATAGTACATGACATAAGCTTTAATTTGACATTTGTTTAAAGGACGCAGTATTTCCGGAACATTTTCAAAAATTAAGTTGAAAAAGTTAGTTTTCGTAAAAAATTTGCTATTTTAAATTGTTCAATTTTTAAGGGTAATGTCTTCAACTAGATACGATTTTTGATCTTTTTTGAGAAAAAATTATATGTTGACTTATGATCAGAATGTTAAACAATGAACCCAGTCCATTTAAATTCACTAAAAAATCGACATACCACCTTTTGTATTATTATTATTAGAATTTAATAAAATTACTCCTTAGTATATTGAAACTAATTAGTAAAAAGGTAATTAAAAAATAATTATTATTTTAGAATTATAAATATATAGAAAAAATGTCAAATACGTCGTCTTGCCCAACACCTAGAACAAGATCATTTTATTAATGGAGCAAGTTGAAAAATCTTAGCATTATATAAATTGCTTAAATAAATTACAATATTGTATTCTTCCATATGTAGAGAGTTATCTGCTGCCTCTTTTAGAAATTTTGGGTGTATCATAAAATTTTTAATTGTTTTACGGAGTAATAAAAAAAATGGAGAGTTGAAATATTTGAAATGAGAAATTTATCTTATAAACCCCTAAGTTATGCTTCTAGATAATTTATTCGGTGTATTTTTTAGTGATTAAGCTCGTTCAATTAATTATAAGCATTAATTTTATACATAGGAATTTTAGTTAATTCAAATAACATTAAAAAACAAAAATAAATTGGGTAAAACCATTCACGTTTAGTTTAAAACCCCCACTAGTTGCTCCCTAATTTGGATAAGACTTAAAATGTCATATACATTTTATTCATGATGTTTCTTTTAAGCTATTTTAATTTAAAAAAAAATGTATTTATTTAATCACACTTAAATTAAAAAACTTATCATAAATTAACAACATAATATCGTTTTTACAAAAATGGAATAAGTTCGATTTAAAACATATACGTTCATTAATATTCTTATCAATGAATTTGTAATTGTTTAATAAAAATATTAATAAATAATTCCGTAAATTTTCGCAAATATTACTAGTTATATTTAAATCCAATGTGATTGTCTTGCCCTAAGCGTCATCTTGCCCCGCTTTCTTTTACTAAAAGGAATCAAACACAGTAAAAAATCGTGTCTACAATTTCTTTTTGATAGAAAAAAAATGGTAGTCAGTCTTGTATCTTACATAAAATTATATCTTATAAAACGTACTTAATATTCAAAAATAAAAAAACACTTGTCTTCTATGTAAAATCGCATATAAAAGTAAAAATACCCAGTATAGGTGAACGCATAGATGGAAAAATATTACATGATATGTAACATTCATTAGCCATTTAAGACCAGTTAATTAGATAAATTTGTGTGATTTTATATAAGTTAAATTTAATGAAATACTTCACTAATAAAATTGTATATAATCCAATTACAGAAAAAAATAATCAAATAAGAGAAACAAAAATATTTAATAATCATGACGTGGATATATTATAAATTAAAACTACCCAAAAAACTTATTTTTAAAGCAATATGAGGTGTGATCAAAAAATAACCGGATTGTGTTAATAATATTTATATCAATTAAGATAATAAAATCCCGGTAATTTCATTCAATAAAGTAACTTCTAACGAGAATTTGAGTATTGGTTTGAAATCGATAATAATATTTATTTTTATTTTATGGCATCTTTACGAAAACATGTTTCAGTCATGCGTCGATTTTCGAAATGGAAACAATAGAAGAAAAACGCGTGTACGTAAAATTTTGTTTTAAATTAAGGAAAAGTTCTAGTGGAACTTTTGAACTTTTGAAGCAAGCTTTTGGAGATGATGTTCTGTCTCGGACAACATTTTTTGAGTGGTTTAATCGGTTTAAGGAAGGTAGGACATCCATTGAGGATAACGAACGATCTGTTAGACCCTCGACCAGTAAAACAAATGAAATTGTTGCTCTTAATCGTGAAATTATTCGAAATAATCGACGATTAACTATCAGAGAAGTTGCAGAAGACGTCGGAATATCTCATGGTTCTTGCCAAGAAGTATTAACCAAAAAATTGGGCATGAGCCGAATCGCAGCCAAATTTGTTCCTCGTCTCATTGACACGGTAATAAAAGGTTAATGATAAATTAAATGTAACGCCGTTATGATTTGAATGTGGAGTCAATTTATTTTATTTTAAATTATAATAATATTAATGACGGGTGAACCGAAAAGTGCGGAACAAACAAAATAAGGCGCTGGTAAATAACACGGCACGTGCGGCGGATGTAAGTCACAGATGAACTGGTTTACATAGTCGCCGACGTGTCTCGCGGTACTGCACCCCCTGACCTGTCCTATCTACCGACCGCCGGACAAGACAAACTAGTGTTATCGTCAACACTGATGAGTGCGACGGTAATAATCACGACCGGATAACGTGCTAATTAACTGTAAATAAATAGTACGCTATTACGGGCCGTATAAACATTATCATCAGCCGTTTCAATTAGCCGATAAGTATAATGCTTGTTCATCTTCTTTTAAAGACTTACTCACATTTATAATTTATTATTTTTTTATAAGAGCGCCATTGTGGCATTAGTATTAAGTGCCCCCTATACATTGGTGTATATAAGATTTTATGATTCGTGTATAATACATTTAATTGTTTTATGTTTTAAAAATTCATTCTGCATTCATTTATATAGTGCTTGTTCGGTCGTGACGAAACAGTTTGGTGGGTGAGCGCCGGTTTTTTATTCTCTTCAACAAGAGCGCGACCTGTCACAACTGGTTTACTTGTTAGGGTAGTGTGTGGCGGTGGTCGCGAAGGGTCATTCGCGTATCGGCATGCATAGAGTGGTTTTGTGTATCACGGACTCTAGTGCGTTATTTTGTTGGTTTTGTTTTCTTTGACGGTTTTATGTGTTCAATTCACTCTGTTGATTGCGTCGGGCTCAACTGCTTTACTTGACACATTCACTATCTTCTTTTGGGTACAGAAAGCAAGGTCAGACTATACATTTTCTGTTTGTCAAAATATTAATTACTAAAAATTTATGTTGTTGTATTTTAGTATATTAGTTTTTAAATATAAGTACTAACAATAGATTTAAGATAAACCAATTTTGTTACTGTATTAGAGAGTACATATTTAATTTCGGTAAATAAATTACAGTTCATTAAAAACGTTATTCTTTTAATTTTATTTTAAGGAACCTTTAGAGACGTGATTTCACTCGGCGATTGGTCGTCCGAGTATTTCGCGTCGCACAGTGCTCTCACCTTAATCCTTTTCCTCGTCATAGCCTGACTTAAGACAAAATAAAACAATGAACGTTAACGAACCCGCGTGAATATCACGGGGCGCTGCGTTCATTCAAATAATAAATTTATACATTTCATAAAAAGCTTCTTTTCTTGTACTAGTTAATAAAAATAGTTTTATACTCTATAGTATAAAGTTAATTATATTGAAATTGTATTACAATTTCCAAAATTATCCTTAAATATAACTCATCATATCAAATTTTGATATTAATCATTTATTTTAAACGTAAATAATATCAGTAGAAGATTAAAATATTTTATGTCCAAACTGTAATAATTATTAAAGTTTAGACATAAATATTTAAGATACTTATGAAAACATGACAAGGTTTTTAAGTTGTTTAGGTTAACTTTGTTTATATTTTTTATAAAAATAATTAAGTTAAATGCGGACAAAAACCCGAACGAGCGAAATACCGCATCTGAAAATAAAAGGAAAGGCAAATAAGATAAAATATAATAAGACAAAAAAGCTCACCTATCACCATAGGAGAGATCGCGTGAAGCGCTTTTTACTTACATACGTGCGTGTACTAGATTCTTCTTGTTCTAAATGGTTCTTGTATAAGGTCATCCCTGATCTATATGGTTATGTGACAATTGTCACGAGGTTTTGGTGTACATCTACTATCAACAACTCAACGGACATCAACTTTAATATTTATTAATTTTCTATTTCTTTTTGTTATCTTAAATTGCTTTTAATTTACACAATTTAATTTCTTTTTAAAATCCTACTGTAGTCCGACAATACATTGTCTCGTTTAGTGGGTTGGCAACCCTTTCAATGCGTCATGAAAGTTACAAATTTTTCGTTGCGGCCAATTAGTTTGATTTTTTTTATATTTGTAACCTTTCAATATATATGGGTGTGAATATATAATTTTTAATTAAATAAATTACCCTTTTAAAAATAAAAAATAGGGTTGTCCAACATTTTTTAAAAAATACACTGATAAGATAACAATTTTTTATTGAAATATTTTCATAAATTTGATGATTATTACATGTGTGAATGATACAATTTATAATATATAATAATTATGCAATACTCCATTATTATTATAACATACATAGTATTCAAATGAAATCTTTTAGATTTCCTTCTTGTTACTCCATGTTCTTCATTTTACAAATATTTGCGCATTAAATTTTTGATACGTATTAAATACGACGGATTTAATAAATTACTCATGTGTGGTTCTAAAAAAAATTATATGTAATTATTAAATTGTAAATTATTCAAGAGACCTATTAAATAATTAAACAGAGTTCATATTAAGAGAACAAAACAGTTATAAACATTTTCAGTTTTTATGACAATTTCATAAGAAATTTTACGTGGTGTCCCGATATTTCATAAAAAAATAATAAAATTAAAAATATTTTTTTATGCTATACTAATAAAAAATGTTGGTCGATGAATACGAATTTTAGGGAAAATAATTTTAATATTGTAATATATTTAAGAGAATATGTACATTTGCTGTATGATTATAATAAAATATATAACGTGACTTATGTAATATAACCTTTAAATTATAAAACATACTACAATTTTTTCTTTTCAAAAAATAATAGCATTTATAGATTTTCAAAAACAATTTTCATTCTAAGACTATTTATACCATCATGACATTGTGTCAACTTCTATTTTTTAAATGAATCAGAAGTACCTATCATATATGTTTTTTATTAACAAAGTTCATGCAATATTAAGAAGAAAATTATAAATCCTAAGACACTATAAAATTGTGAAAAAAAAAAGTTACATATTTTTAAGTATTGCGTAAATTATAGTTAAACAATCACGTAGTATTTTATAGTAAGTACAGACCATCGGTGCGGAAGAATTCAATATTTTCGCTGCACATTGGGCACTTGGGTTGGTAATTATTATTACTTATATATTTAGCACAGTTCATACCAATTTTGTGAAGGCAAGGTTCTAAGACTACGTGTCTAAGTTCTTTTTTGCATGAACATCTTTCTATTAACTCTAAATGATACATTAAATTAATATATAACAAATTATTGTTAAACAATGCGTTCAGTATGCGTTTAATGAGATCAATAAAATCCCGTTTCTTTACTTACTGAACACCATATATGTCTATAATAAGGAAGTTCCCCAAAAAAATTGGTGCTTTTAACTAAATTTTGTATTTTAAATATTAATAAAATAATAGCATAAATATTTAAAAAATTGAATCTTAAGTCTATAATGAAGGATGAAGAATTAAAAAGATACCAATAATTTTGTTTCTTTTTTTCAAGAACAAGGGTTTTTCAGTATTTAATAATATTTGTTAAAATTAGACTAATGCTTGTCATTCTAATTTATATGAAATTCAAAATTATTTTTGTAAGGATAAATTACAAATTGTTAAATAATTACCTATATTATTAAAATATACTATGTTTTCTCTGCATAATGGACATTCAGTAATATTCAGTACGGTTAGCTCATTAGCACAATCATTGCATATTTTATGATAACAAGGTTTTAATGTTACTGTCAATGATCTTTTTATGAGACAAATACAGCATACTTTTTCACTGTCTAATGTAAAAAATTTAAATAATTAAAATTTTTAATTAATTATCACAATACAAAACAAATCACAAAGGTAAAATGAAGATGGATTGAGTATACGAATATGATTATAATGATGATGAGGTTGAGTATGCGTAGATACTTACGCATGTGTGATCGTACAGCAGTTCTGTATGCTCTGCTAACACTCCACAGTAACTATGGGTATCGAAAAGCTGTAGTTATAGGAAGGAAACAACTAGGTATTAGCGGACAATAACTTTTTATTAGTACAATAAAAACTTTATGAAGCAAATAAATATTTAGTTTCAGTAACAAATATATGACTGATTTAACAATAAAAATATTATCGACCTAATTTTTTATCAATGCAAATATTAGACATACCAAGTAAGAAATATATCAAAGTACGAGGTTCAGATAAAGTGCATGAAACAAGTACTCAGATATGTAGAAGACGAAATTAGGTAAGATAAAAAGGAATGAACAAACTCTTTACTTGTTACAGAAAGCCAGACAACGACAACCAAGTACTGAGACTAATGAATGGCATTAAGCATAACACTACTTACTGAAGTCGACTGACCACGATGGTCAATTTCTATGGTTTTAAATACTGTTAAAATATTCGATAATTTTATTTTCAATTCATCAGTCGCTAATAGCGGATGTGCGGTCTGTGTTTTATTTTATAGTATTTTACAATAATGGTAACATGAAACCATAGCTAAATAACAAGAATTGATTATTTGTGGCTAATATTATTTAAAATTAAAAATATATTTTAATTATTATTTAAAAAATAATAAATATTAAAAATGTTTAAGTTGAAAAGTACCCACAAAATAACTAAAAAATTGCATATTTTTGGAACAATGTCAAATTAAGTAATAAGAGCCAAATAAATAATTTAAAAAAAATTCCGGTAATTTTATTTATAAAAATGGAGGAAAATGTAGTTGAACGTTACACAGGCATTGTTTCCCGATACTAAAACAGAAATGCTTAAAAACCAATCCTAACACAAGTTTATTACCAAAAAAATTGCTTATAAAAGATCTGTGGGTAGATATTGAAATAGAGGTTCAACGTGTTAATTATAATAAACAAGACTTAGCAAGAAGGTAGTGTCAATTTTATGCGCCGATTTACAATTTTTATAACACATAGTAAGTGTTTTTTCATCTATTAAAAAATTCGATAGCTTTTCAGTTAAAACTAATATTGACTTAGTACAAAAATTAACTGGTTACTATTCAAATTAATAATAGGTTATTTAACGTAGTAGACTAATTTCCGAGTATTCTGATAAACATAACAATTAGTCTCCTTAAAAATTGGGTAAAGAAACAAATTATAGAACAGGATAAAATAAATGAGTTTGAAAATTAAAAAAATTAATTTGATGCGCAAATTAAGGACATAGAAATGGCAAATTTGTTATTACCATTTTTCATGACTAGGTTTAAAGATAAATTTAAAAATCACTTATGGCAGTTTCTGAAAATTAGAGTAAATTATATGTAGATGATATGTCCTCTCACCTAACGCTAATGAGTAGGGTAGAGATGTGGCTAAATGAAGTGTTAAATTGTAATTATGTTAATCATATTTATAAGAACAATGCTATTATTACCTAAGAATTTTATAATCGGTTTATAGACGTTTAGGTAAGCATATTTTTAACATCAAGGGTATCATGACATTGCATAAGCGTCTAAAGTTTATGAGAACAGTTGTGACGCTGTCTGAATATTATTAAAATCAAATATACGTCTATTATTTTCTAAGAATATTATCATCGGTTACCAGACGCTTAGATAAGAATATTACCATCATCAATGATTTTACCGTACAGTAGCGATCATTGTCGTATGCATTCTATGAGAACAATGACACCACCATGGTGTTTCATGCCAACGCATTTATTATTTACCATATAACCGGTTCAACAATCTGTATTATGTCACATCATGCTCAACTCTTGGTGAGTATAGCAACCTGTACCTAAAGTTAGACTTGCTGTTGTTGAGCTGATTTTCAGTCTCAATTATCTTAGCAAACTTGTGAACCAACCGACCTTCAAAGATTAAATAAAAATGGTGAAAGGTTGTGCGCTGTCGTAATGGATACAAATATTGTTAAATTTGTAAAATCTATTTATGTCGGTTTAGCAATACTTTACATTAGTAAGACGTTAATACACAAGTATTACTACGATGAATTTAAACCACATTATAGGACACAATCGAATTGATTTACATCGATACTGGTGATATTTATTTACTTATTTTATTTCAAACTTCTTCAAATGCCTACTCCGTATCAAAAATTATTATCAGAATTTAGCTGGTAGCCCTAATTTACTGGTGCATGTAGACGCATCCAGCCTGTCAAATGATCACGCCTACTATTCCATCGCCAGAAAGAAGATAAAAGTGTTTTAAAACATAAAAGTACACAAACGCGTAAAAGTTTTAATCAAACTATAAGATCACTAGGATCGTTACAATACGTGTATAACTTAAGACTTTTGTTTAAAATTTTGTAGATTAACACATCTCTGTCTGTTTTCGGAGGAAACAAGATACTAATGACATATTTATATTTATAACCTGAATTGGTTTTCAGTTTTCCACTTTGACCTAAACGTGCATCAGTGTAAAGTAGTAAACTTTTATAATCCTATAAATCGATTATATTGAATGTTCCAATTACAGGTTTACTTTTAAATAAAAGTTAATAAATGCCATAACTTAGTGATCGTGGTACTAATATTTCAACATAAATAGATGAAAAATCGTAAATTATTTTAACCCTAGTATTGCCTATAATAAAATCATTACCTTTGATGTACTTTAGACCTTAAACCGCGTCTATTTCTAACAATCATTTAAAAAAATCTTCTTGCTGCATGCTGTTGAAAAACGAACGTTTAGGCTTATCAGCATTTGCCGTTTTTAATTTTTCATCTTCCTGAGATGTAGAAAATACATTTTTTAATCAAATTTAGACTTTATTTCTTCATTTTTCTGGGATGCAGAGGGTTTGCTAGAGCCATGCATCATATTATTTTCTTCAGATGTAAAGAATATTATTAGATCATTTTTTACTCTAAAACAGGCTTTCTCCAAGTGCCGAAACAATGGCTTTCTGTACTATTGCTTTTCTTTCACTTCAACTCTGATTTGATTGGCTACTTCACAAAGAGCGTCTACTATCAGTGACATGTATGTACGTACAAAATTTTTCGATTCCTCGACATTTCTATGAATTAACTGTATTTTATTTTTTGTTTCGTTTAGAGCACATATGTCATTTGGTTTTTGCAGTATAATCATATTAATGTTATCTCTTATCAGTTGTTTACGAATTCTAGAACATTTCTGTGATAGGTAAAAACTGATATTGTGTAACCCTCGACAAAAATAAGATGTTATATGAATTTATTTTTTATAAATTGGTCGGTATCTTGAAAATAACATAGATATATTTTCAAGTTCATAAGTGTCTGAAGGCAAAAGTAAAAGTTAGGCAGCCATGAGATGTTTAATATACGCAAAAATGAAGTAGAAGGCGGAGACAGAAAGGACGACCGGCCAAAAAAACACATTTAAACAAAAACGGCCAGACCACTTGACGGCGACGACACACATGGACCGGAAGGGGAAACAAACGCCGACATCAGTGCATGCCTCGTTGACAGACATCTGGGACCGGTTGAATTATTGATAGTACTGTAGTAGTCAGCTGGGCGTTTTGTTATTACAATGATAATTTGTTATGGACGATTGTACAACGGATAAAATATAAAAAAGGAATGTGCGACTGCATTATTTAGGAAGATTTAAATTATGTTATTCTAAATTGTAATGTTCAAAATTAGTTTTTATTCACCACGAAATTAATACTATCCAGATAATAACACCACATTACCAATTGCTGAGCAGTTACACTTAATTATATGATGTTCACAATAACTAATTTAATTAACTTATTTTGTTAAACAGTACTATTAAAGATAGGTCAATTTTTTACGTCATAAACGTAAAACTTTAACATTCTTTCTGCTTAGAAATACACAATAGACGATATTTTAGAAGTAATGGAAATACCTTACAATAATGAACTATTACAGTTAGTGCTCTATATATATATTCAACAGCAAGATGTTTACACCATCCCATCTGATATTTATCTTTTGATAGATAAAGAACTCTCAGGAGTTCCTGTCGACTAAGATGTACAATTGGTTAACAATTAGCTAGCTCAATGTTTAACCGAAATAAGATATTTATTGAACTCTATAAAAACAAATAAATCACATATATCTAGGATATCAATTTTTACAAGAGTTCTCTATACTGGAATTTTACTATCCTATGCTTCCTTTTAACTGGGGTTTAAAAAAAAAACAAAAAAAATTAATTTTTTACATTTCAAACCAAAGTAAGATCGTCAATCAATATAACTTATTTAAAATCTACATTTTTATAACATACGTACTTATTGTAATATTTATATTAGTGAAAAAAAAGATGACCCCATGCTTGTAAAAGTCATTATTTTTGTATATTTTTACTTAAAATGAAAGTAGTAGTTAAATTTAAATAATATCACATTATTTAAGTCCTTACCATTTTTCAAAGAATGGTCTTGAATTTTTTCACAATTTTTTACTGGACACTTCGTATGATCTTTATATTTATTTATACAATTTTTTCCAATATAATGGTGACAATGCTTCATGATTTTTACCCCAATTTCATTGTAGCAGTTTTGGCAAACATTATTTATTAATTCTAAAATTAATTTTACTCAAGTTTTATTAATATGAACAGTAAATAATAATTTTTCGCTATAAAATCAAATGCAACTCTATAAAAATATTCTTTACATTCATTCGAATATAATTGAGAAATTTATAATAAGAGAATGGATTTATATGAATTAATAAATTTTGTTATGATATTTTAAACTTATCATTATCCTATTCGAATTTGTATTAATAGGCTTGTAAACTTAGTAATGTTATCTAACTAAGTTTTATGATTTAGCCTATGAAACCTGTCAATAGGACCGATTGGAAAATTCCCGAGGTCATAGATTTAGCCGACCCATAGTTTGCTATACCTAGTAAAACTGACGTTTTGTTAGGCGCTGAAGTATTTTTTGAAACTTTAAAATTTAGACCCTTAGCAAATGTTTAGAGAAACAAAGTTTGATTGGATTGTTGATTGTTCTGTTCCCGTAATGAACGCGACACTATTTTACTCATTAAACGCTCAAAATAATTCTAGAAATGAGAGTTAAAATTACAAATCGAAAATATTTAAAGCCTGTATAGAAGATGTAGTTAATAAAATATCATTTATCGCGGAAGAAAACGAATGTCTTGAGATTTTAATATATTGGTAACTACAGATGCAAATGGGAAATTTGTGGTATGTTTACCTTTGCGAAAAAATTGGAAGCAATTAGGTGAGTCGTAAGCAATAGTATTCAAGCAATTTTTAGTAGCTAAAAATAAATGACTTAAAAACGAAAATATGAAATTAAATTACACATAATTTATGAATGAATATTTGCGACTGGGTCATATGGAACGAGTAACTGATAATGTAAGCACATTTATAAAACCTTATTACACACCTCACTATGCAATATTAAAAGAATTAGCGCGATGATAAGGTTATGCGTAATTTTTAATGCGCGTTGTGTTACTATTACAAGTCTGAGTTTGAACGACGTGCTGCTCAAAGATAATAAGGTGTAATACAAAATGATTTAATTTACATTCTTCCATGTTTTCAAACCCATTAGTATACATTGTCAGCAGACTGTGAAAAATGTATCAGCAAATATGGGTAAGTAAGGAGCACAAAGACTATAATGGATTTTGTGGTGGTCACACCTAGATAATGATGCTGCTAAAAGTAACATTGCTATGACAACAAAAAAAGATCGTCCAAAGTGTCTTCGACCGCTTTAATTTTTGATCCTCTCGGATTTATTAGGCCAATAATTATTAAAGCGAGATAATTAATACAACGACAATAGCAACTAATATATTGTTGGGATGACCTGTTGCCAAGTGAATTAAACGAGGAATAGCTGAATTATAAGAACTATAACAGCAGATTGAAAAAATGAAAATACCACAGTGTATCATTGAACACAATCATGTACAGTCTATTCATATTCTCAAATTTGCTGACAAATCTATTCACGCTTATGGCTGATGGTATATATAAAAACGAATAGCAGTAATGAAATTTTGTGTACTTGACTAATCGCAACGAACTCAGTAGTATCTCCACTAAAATAAATCACTTTGACTAGATTAAAATTGTGTGCGACAATTTTATTACGCCAGTTAAAAGAAAAAATATTGCATAAATTGAATTTAAATATGAATAAGCGTTATTTATGGTTAAACTCGACCATAACGTTAGCTTGGTTAAAATCGTCATCCAAGAGTTTAAAAACATTTGTTAAAAATCATTACTAAAATAAAATTCAAACTCCAAGCACTATTTTATCATAGTAATTAACTATGTCCCATACGAAACACATTGTATTTTATTTATTAGATATTATTGACGCTACTCAAGTTTTGCAAAAAAAAAAATATATATATATATATTAATAAAATGATTAATTAATATTGTTTCCATACTTATTTTAAAAAAGTATGGAATTGAAAAGTAACATTGTGGACATCTTTTCGATTTTGAGCATATTTGTTCATAAGCACAAGAATTACCAATTTTATGAAAACATGGAATTATTGTTACTGATGATGCTTCTTCTTTGCAAGAATAACATAAACCGTTATCATCTGTAATGGAAAAAATAATCTGTTAATAATATAATTGAAAAGTTGTATTAAAGAATATTACAGGGTGATTTATTAAACAAATTACCCTCCATTTTTTATTAATGATTGTGTTTTATAAAAATGTTGTAAGCTAAACTTATAAAACCAGCCTAACTTTAACAAAAACCCCAAGGAGGATCCATCTTGGCCCGAGGCAAGTCAAAGCCAAAACTAGAGCACCATAGATTTTGTTCCTTTTATTAAATTTTATAAATTAATTATCTTATAAAAATATAAGATACAAAATAAAATATAAAATGGTCATTGAAACTGAATTATCCAAAATGATAAAATTCACAGAATCTAAAATAATTGGGGTAAGATATATATATTTATAATAAAAACACTACAATAAAATATTAAAGTAAAAAAATAACAAAATTAGAAATTAAGTTATAGTCAAAGATTTAGTTTGCCGACGATACGGCTTTTCTTTCTACTCGTAGTAATATTTCTCAAGCAGCCCACCACCTTCAAACGAATGTAAACATTATGGAATCATGTTTCAAGAACTGGAAAATAAAAATTAATGAAAATAAATCAAGTCATGTAACATTCGCCCTCCGTTCTGAAAAATGTCCAGCTATAACATTTAACAACATATTAATTAATAACCAAAACGAAACCAAATACCTAGGAATAATATTGGACAAAAAATTAACTTGCGGACCTAATCTTAAAGACAAAAGGGATTATTAAAAAATATTATTTCTCATGAAAAAATTGTATTGATCCATACATTTTCTAAAAAGTTATAGCATTTTAAAGTAAAAAATGTAAATTATAAAATCGAGAAGTTTCACACAAAAATAGCATTCGGTTGCCATTTTCACCATGAAGACAAGTC
This sequence comes from Daktulosphaira vitifoliae, assembly GCF_025091365.1. Taxonomy (NCBI): domain Eukaryota; kingdom Metazoa; phylum Arthropoda; class Insecta; order Hemiptera; family Phylloxeridae; genus Daktulosphaira; species Daktulosphaira vitifoliae. The sequence continues at coordinate 14,171 of NW_026099606.1, read as the reverse complement.
CAGAGGTCAAATTTTTTTTTTCAAATTAAAGTATATTACATTAGCTTTAATTTAAGATATATATAAAAGTGTCAGACCTTCCGGAACATTTTCAAAAGTTAAGTTGAATAAGTAAATTTTTTGTGAAAAAGTTGTCATATTAAATGCCCCCCTGTGAGCAGGTTAAATGTCAGATTTACAAAAAAAATATATCAAATGATAGGGTAAAGACATCAAGCATTTATAAAAAAAAAATTATATTGATATGTTCATTTTTGAAACAGTTACGGCAGTTTTTAGTAAAAAAAATTTTTAAATTTGTAATTTTTTTAGAGGTTTCCTCCATTTACGGGGAACGAGGGAAATTTTTTCAATTTTTGAGAGTAATGTCTTCGACTAGATACGATTTGTGATCTTTTGACGTATCGTTGAAAGAAATTTGTTCGATGAGAGCTGAGAAAAAGTGGTAATAGACACAAAAAAAAAAAAAAAGCATCGAAGCTAAAATTGAAACTTTGAATGTTTATATCTAATAAACGAATGAAGTTGTATTAAAAATTCAAATGCCAATTACTATTTATATAACTATTGATAACTAAAAAAAAAAAAAATTATATTTATTCTTTAAGTAAATAAGTGGGTTATGATAAAAAAATCACTCTGTATAATATTCCAATGTTTTAATAACATGTTGCTATATAATTAATTTTAAAAAAAATGACTTTTAGTATCACCTGAATTTAATAATAGATTTTTACTATTGTAATTCAATTTTATAATACACTCAACTGAGTAAATTTTTTTAACAACATTTTCATTGGTTTTTTTAGTTAAAGTAAATTATTAAAATTAATTAAGTTCTAAATATATAAATTGTGAATCTTTTTAAACACTATTCTATTATGATAAAAATGCAAAAAAAATATTAAGCTTTTTTGATAAATTTACTAAAAATAGTTATTATAAAATTTCCTGACTGCATATTAATCTTTTTTTTTTTTTACGCTTTTATTAACCCATAAAGGGCCATAGCGGCCTTCCCCGAAGGAGGAGGTTTCCTAACCTTTTTATTCTCCGGGATGGGTGGTTAGTCCGCCGCCGTAGGCATATTAATCTTAACAACACAATTTTTTAATTCTCATAAATTTTTCTATTTAATGATGACAATTTCAAAATTGCAAGTTAAACTAATTTTAAGGTATTTTAAGGATAAGGGTGGCCAATCCCAAGTATTTGAAATTAAGGAAAGAAAAAAGAGGAAGAAGACTGTTAAAATCTATCATTTTGAATTCATTTTTCTAATAATTTACTTTTCATTAAATGGTTTATAAAAAAATTGAAGTATGCTTAATAAATCACTGTGTAGATTCTAAAATTAAGAGCAATACACACTAATATTTTCGTAATTTTTTATATATCCTCTGCATGATGGAACTAGACATACTTGTTCATTTTTATAATGAGCATTAAAAGCACATGTTGCACACAATCGGTGTAAACAAGGGTTTAAAAATACTACCGGCTTTGATTCGTAACAAACTTCACATTTTTCATCATAAACTATAACAAAATATTTTATATAATTACTATTTTTATTATTTATAATAAGGTTAACTAATAGCAAATATATTTATAATGCCAATTTTGAAATTAGACAACATAAAACATGCTAATCCAAAAACGATTAATTAATGAAATTCGATACATTAAAACTAGACTTAGAATTTAAGTATATTCCATGTAAGTATATTTGTCAGCTGTATATAATTGTGTGTACGTCCTTATTATTATTCATAAATGGTTATTTTTAAAATTATTAACATCTCATAAAATTAATTTTCTTTTTAGCTTGAATATGAAACTGAGAAGATGATTATTTTATGTGTTTATTTTAATAGATTTTTAATTTTGTTGCTACTTTTTCTCAGCTCACAATAAAATGAATTGTTTGGCAAACTTTAGCTTTCAGAGAAAAAACTAAAATTCAATATTTTTAAATAGAGACTTCTATTATTAACTTGATAATATAATAGAAAATTACATTTTCAAACAATGATGTTAATCATAGTATACATAGTGTTCAGTAAATGTGGAAACAGGTCAATTGTTGCACATAATGAGAACAAGAGAAATCCGTTTTCTTGCTTATTGAACGCTCTATATAATATTTCCTCCTAAGACCAGTATTATGTTGGACCCTGTGGAATTGCCCTTTACTTTAGGCATTACTTTAGGACAACTTTCAGATACATTGTATATGCTATGCTGTAACCCTAATTTGCTGAATGTTTTTAGCGATGGTAAATATTGACTGAAAATAAGTGAGATGAGTAGTTTATATTTATAATGTTTTTACCTTCACGAAATAGGGATGCTACACTTAAAACTGCTACGACTAAAAAAAATACATTCAATAAAAATGTGAAGTATGATAATTAATTTATGAAAGTTACTGCATAGGTCATCTGTGCAACAGCTCGTGTCGTGCTGCACAAAATCGAAAGTTCGACCCACTTTTGCTAGATTATTAGAGAAATACAAAGAGAGAAACCGTGGTACATGTTGATTATATAGTGTAAAGGATAATTTTAAATATTTAGGACACTGGTATTGACGAGGATGAATGATACAGGATTTTTTGAAACCATGCCACTACAACCATTCATGAGGTCTCGAGTATCAGAACAGGGGCAAGTACAAAAGGAAATAGACAATATTAATTAAATTTAATATTTAATTAAAAACAAAACCATCTTATTACAAACTACACAAAGAGAATTCATAATAGAGTTTTGAAGATCTAAAGGACTGTTATATTTTTTTAAATGAACTATATTATAGTTAAAAAATTAACTTTTCACGCAAAATTTGTTTATTTAAATTTTTTTTTTTTAATCGAAACGTTTTAACCGAAATAATTTTAAAATTACTAATTACATTACAGTGTGTTTTAGGGTGGTCTTTATTTATCATTTTTGAAAACTTGCACGGGCTACTCCCGGAATTTGTTCATAACTATAAAAAAAAAATTTGTGTCAAATTTCATTAATTTTGGTCAATCTTAAACCGTGCCTCAAAAGGGTTGAAAATTGAATCATGAGGGTAATTTTTAAATAATTGTAGTTTATCTCAAAAGATATGACTTTTATATCAAATTTTATAGTAAAATATTGTAGATATGAATATTTTACATAAAAAAAGTTATTACTAAAAAAATCATAAATCAAATGTTTACCTCGCAAAAGTTAAAAGTTTAACTAAATATATGTTTAAGAGTAAAAATCTGAAATTTTCACAATTTTAATATATAGGACGAATCGTTTGTGTTTAAAAAGAGTGCATGAGTAAAAGTTGTTTTAAATTAAATGTTTTATATTTTTTATTAAAAAAATCATAAATGTATTTGTTAATTTATAAGTATAAGTTAAACTTATACTTCAATAATAAGTTTCGTTCTAAAATAATTGTAAAAAGACAACAAATCTTTTTAATTCTTTTAAATAATTATAAATAATGCAATATAAAATGTACACATAATAAATGATTACTATATTATACAATAACCAAATTCAAATATAAATTATAGAAATATAAATAAAAAATGAATAAATAATAAATAATAATTTATCCCTTAGTGTAGCTTTTTTACTGTTAGGAAATTACTTTTATTATTGTATTATAACTTGTAATGTGTTCTGTTTTTGTTCCTCGTTTTTTGATTCTATCTTATTAAAATCCTTTATTAACTTTACTGCACGTTCTGCAATATCATCCACTTTTAAATGATTGATAATTTCTTGAACTTTAAAATAACTTAGATTTTCACCTCATATAGATGGGTTTGTTTCCATAAAACTATAATCAATATTAAATCGATCAAATAATTTAAAGTTTTACGTGTCACAAAATCTTCTATTTTTTTATTTTTTATAAAGTTTGATACTTCATTAAAGTCCAAATTTATGCGTTTATTTTTTATGACATAATTTTCTTCCCCATCGAAATTTTCAGTGTCAATTCTTTTAATATTAAATGCCATTTTAGTTTTTGTCTCGTGTGGAATATGTTTATCTAAAAATTCTAAAGCAATGTTGTCTCAACAAGTGTCGTTTAATTGATGACTTATTAACTATTATATCATTGACATCATGCCCTAATGATTCAGCCAACTGCAATTATAATGTGCACTGCGTCTCGGTCGCTTAATTTGCACCTAACTAATGCTGAAGATAACTTTACAGTCATTATGTCTATTGCACCTCTTTGTTTTATGGAGCTTGATATTGGCATTAATTTCATTAGACGTACCTGGTGAAAAATTAATATCTTCTAAATTTAATGTTTTATCTTTAGTATTTTTAACTAATCAAACAAATTACTGAAGTCATCATGGTTTACAACTATAAAACAATATAAATTAATATATTATGATCTATAAATCGTTATAGATAATTTATAGATCGTAATATTTTAATCTAACTCACAATCATCAGGCAAACTTTCTTCTGTGTCGTCGCTTGTAAAATAAAATTCCACAGTTTTAGCTAAATAAAAATAAAAATTGCATATGAATGAACAATGCTATACTATTCACTGTTTATTTGTAACTCAAAATACTTATTAGTTAATTTTAATTCATATTCATTAAGTTTCCTTTTTTTCTCAAATTCTTTTAGTTTTTTAAATTGCTTAAATTTTTTTTTTTTGGTAAGTTACATCAACGCCAATAAGTGATCCTGGACGATCCTTTTGTCTTTGACTTATTAAAAACTGCTTATCTATATCAATATTTATCATGCCTAATGCATCTGTATGAGCAATATCAAATAGCTCATAAAAAAATTGTACAAATTTATTTTCGTTGTCTATCTGAGTACGCCGACTTGAATTTTTTTGCAAATTACGCCATGTATTGTACAATTTCTCTAATTTTGATAAACAATTACGAACTTCTTTAGTAGGTATTCGAGCTTTTTGCCAGAATATCAATGTTTCATCGATCACTAAACGGGCACTATCACGAACACTCAAGTTAACTTCTCAAATATTAAAAAAAAATACCGATAAAACTTATTTATTTGATGGTAATTTACATCCAACTAGTTAATGTGAACTATTACCAATTAAATAAATACTTTTTCGTAAATTTCTTTTTGTTTCCATTTTTAAATAAGAAAGTAATAATTGAGTTTAAAAAATCACAAAATACACTGACTACAGATTATTTCGATAAAACCTCAATGTTAAACGTTAATGTTTATCATTGATGTAAGGATATGTACTAAAATGCTGTAGTTTATGATATCGCACGTAATCAACACAGTTAATAATAATAGGTATTTTTAAATAAGCTATGTCCAATCATTACTTAAACTGACCATGCTATTTCAATAATATTTATACCTTATAGAAATCAACAAACAAAAATAATATATTATTTTTTCATATAAACGTATGATACTATAATAAAAAACTCTAGAAATGAGTTTTTGTTATTTTGTGATCGAATGAGCCGTTTTATGAAAAAATACTAAAAATAAAATATAATTAAAAAAATATTTTATCATAAAATATATTTTCCTATCGTTAATACTTTAGGGTATAATCGCAAAAAACTACGCAAAAATAAATACGCCCATTTTCTTCATTTTGTTGAACTTTTAACTTTCGCGAGGTAAATACTTGATTTATGATTTTTTTAGTAATAACTTTTTTTATGTAAAATATTTATGTCTACAATTTTTTTCTTATAAACTTTTAAGTAAAAGTCATAACTTTTGTGATAAACTACAATTATTGGAAAACTACCCTCATGATTGATTTTTCAACCCTTCTGAGGCATGGTTTAGGTTGACTAAAATTAATGAAATTTGACTCAAATTATATTTTTATAGTTTTGAACAAATTCCGGGGGTAGCCCGATCAAATTTTGAAAAAAAAAATGCATTAAGAAATTTAATTCATCTACACATTAAGAACCACTCTAGTGTATATTATAATTATGCTTAATTTTTAATTATCAAAAATATATTATATAATGTACTACTAAGCAATATTTTAGTTGTTAAAAAATATTTATGATATTACCTTGAAAAGCTAAACAAAAACTAACAATAATTAATTGATTCAGTAAAATCTAAAAATTTAACAATAATATTATTTATTTTAAAATATAAGAAAGATTGCATTTACTGAATAAGAGGCCGAATTTGTTTTAATACAATTAGAATTTATTTTTTTAATTTATAGGTTATAAATTAAAAAAAATTGAATCCTTATATTTTTTGGCCAATATAACTTGATAAATTTATTTTTTAAATATTTTGTATTTGTCAAAAATCTTACCATTATTTAATTAAAATTTTATTCATAGATGAAGTAATAACTATTACTCTACAGTCTATTGAATACTAACAATTTAAATTTTATTTCGCAATTCCTAAGTAATTTATATTCTCACTTAAAATTAATGCTAAAAACATATTAATAAAATATAATTTATATTATATATGATTAAACATTTCTAGAAGATGGGGTAAGTCATAAAACATGCACAAATAAATATATTAAACATCCAGTCATCATAAATATAAAGCAATTATGGTAAGAATATATGTGTATAAAAAGTTTTATACTTTAAATGTAATAAACGTGACGTAAAATAAGAATAATTGACAGAAAAATGTATTAAAAGTACAAAAAATTATTTTGATCATTGGTGTCAATGGGTTTGATTTAATGAATAAATCACATTAAAATTTATAAGTATTTGTATTCGAAAGTGTCAAAAACATTGATTAGAAAAGTAAGGTAAATTCTTAATCTAAAATTAAAAGACCAAAGAAACCAAATATATAAATATAAATTTTATAGAGGTGCGTTATTGGAAGCAATAACATATTATATTGAATGATGTCATTAGAACCAATTCATTAAATTTCGATGTTTTTACTCCATCAAGGAAAATAAATGGAAATATCAAGATTAATTCTAGTCAATATCTAAACATTTTCCAAAATACTAAAATGGGATTTGTAGTAAAATAAACGTGATAGATAAAAAATAATCTCAAAATTATGTGGAACGTCAATAAAAATAATTACAATTTGATCATTTAGTTATCAAGAACTAAGTATGACCATACTATAGTATGTAATACGTGCCAATCCTAGTAAAAAGTCATTGTTTCGTTACAACCTATCTATCATTGTAGTACCATTCATGCGACCTTAGTATAAATCGTGTTGTAAGTTAAGTTAATGTATGTGTAATTATTTTGTTTAATTACATTTTCCCTTAATATATCAATAGTATCTAATTTTTTTATAAGTTCTAATGTATAATATTTTGCAATATTTACAATTACTACATAATATATTATGGAAAAAACACTTGAAAACAATGTCAATAAACGGTTGGTAAAATTTTTTGTTAATTTAATGCACTAAATAAATTTAAAATTTTAATATTATGTATGAGTAAATTATTTATTAATATTCTTAATTGAGTATTTATTAAAATTTCAAGTGTTTTCAACCCCGCCAGGAATTTTAAACATTACACTATTACTGTGAATGTAATAATGTACATACTTCAATTAATAATATACAGAGTGGACCACCACTCACTGACAACTTAAATAACTTTTGATCCAGTTAATATTTTTAGTTGATTTTTTTTTTAAATAATAGTTATACGTTAGGTCTATAGCTATATCTCAATAATTAATTTTTTTACATTTTATTAAAAATATTAATTATTTTTAAATTTTAAATAAAATGTAAAAAAAAAATCTAAGATAGCTATTTTGTAGAGTAGAATTTAAGAAAAATTTTAGTAAAAAAATATCTTATTAATATTCAGTAGTAAATATTCTGTAGCGTTTTGAAGTTTGTGAAATTTTGAATTTTCATGTACTATTTTACGGTATTAAACATTGAAATACGTATTGAGAAAAGGACAGAAGAAAACGCTATCTTTTCATGATTACTGTGTATACATATGATGATAATGTGTATACATTACAAACTTGGCATTAATACCATAATAAGAAATTAGGTAAGACAATTATTACTTATCACTCTCATTGAAAAGTATATTGAAAAGATAGCGTTTTCTTCTGTCCTTTTCTCAATACGTATTTCAATGTTTAATACCGTAAAATAGTACATGAAAATTCAAAATTTCACAAACTTCAAAACGCTACAGAAAATTTACTACTGAATATTAATAAGATATTTTTTTACTAAAATTTTTCTTAAATTCTACTCTACAAAGCGAGTTCTATCAATTGTTTTTGTAATCTTATATTATAATGAGGCAAAAATAGGCATTTTTAAGAAAAACTATATTTGTTCAGTTAGACTGAAAAAGAATATCCAATGAGTAAAGGAGTTAGGAAAAATATAAAAACATCACTAATAAAAATTTCAGATTTTAAATCCACTCGTAGAAGTTAAAAAAAATCATATCAATATTACCCTATCCTCTTATAAATTATTTTAAATATTTTATCATTTTTCCATTACAGAAGTTATTAGTATTACAATTATTTTCAAAAAAAAAGCAAAATTGATCCTATCCCTATTTTGTTTAACAAACTTAAAAATAAAAAATTAACTTATTAATATATTGACCAATCTTTTACAAATTTTGTTATGACTATCGTCGTGGAACGCAAATTAAATGACACAAGTTTTTAATTTTATTACAAAATGGCGTGAAGCCGTATATTGTTTCTTCCAAATATAGTCACAAAACAAGAACAAAATAAAATATACAATGTACTCAATACTTAATAACAAACCGACGGTAAAATCGTAGGTGCAACGAGTTGACAGGTGTAATTTCGATAGATCTGTATCGTATGAGGTCACGGAGATTACTTAACGTATATTTGCGGCGGGTCGTAGATGGACGTACGGCACTTGCTGGACTTTGTACCGTGGCGTATCGCACGCGGTGTTAGTCAGTCAAACTACCATATGCACGTAGTTGGGCGGCGGCTGATAAAGGTGTCACGGGTCGCGGGGCTCCGTGTATAGAGAACGACACGGGACCGTGTCAATTTTGAAACTGTATTTTGGAAATTTATTATCAATTTAATATAATGAATGAAGGTTAAGAGTGTGTTAACACATTTTTATTTCAAAGCATCCATAAACTCTTACCGGCTTGTCATAAAAATATTACCATCTCTTAAAATACCGGTTCAAAAGTTATTATCGACCAACCATTTTGTTATACAGATATTTTTTTTATTTTTAAGTTAATCAATTATTATGATTTGTTTCGTCGCTATTTAGGGATTGAGCCTAAATGCCCGTAAACAGTATTCTAAGGAGGATAGCTGGCTAGGCTATATCTACCTTAGGTACTGAGGTTTCCTATTTAATTTAAATTCCCTTAGAGGAACTACCAAGGGTCGCACTATAATGTATATATATATAACACTCTTGGTTAACAACGATATAAATATTCATTAAGTAAAGATATATTAAATCAATAGTACTGTTCGCGCCGAGTATGAGAGCTGCACTGATTAGGTGTAACAGGTGGTAGTGCTTGTGCGCTATCACCTGTTAAGACGCCTTATTAGCCTATTACCGTGTTGTTCGGTCGGTTTTTAACACGCTTATATTAGTTTCACTTGTATGTTGTAAGTTTGTAACTCCACGCGGTACGTGTTATTATGTCGCGTATCCCGTCGTGTATGACCTTGAGACTATACTGTTGTAACGCATTCGCCCCACCCCGCTCACCATTCGTAGAGAACAATATTTTCCAACCCGTAGACGCGCGATTATCATAAATTATATATATATATATATAACAAATTTTTATTGTAATTGACACAGCCCCGCGTCGTTTTACGCCGCGGTGCAAAGTCCAGCAAGTGCCGCACGGCCGACGACGTCCCGCCGCTATACCGTAGTCTTCTTCCCATTGTCAAAATAACATCGTCAACAAACTGATCCGCACTCGCGCACCGTCGTCATCTACGCTGCTAACCTATTGACGCCCGAGGATCACGCCGGACATCG
>NW_026099606.1:0-218 GCF_025091365.1 Daktulosphaira vitifoliae | reverse complement strand
TCGCGTGATGAAGACGGACGTTTTGTGGTACCGTTGTTTTTTTGTCAACCGGTTACGGAAAATACTTTTTACGGTTCACGTGCAGTCGCTATGCGACGTTTTACGTATTTAGAGAAAATATTAGAGGCGGATCGTTGGTTACGTGAGTCTTATTGTGCCTTCATGGCAGAATATTTGGCCTTGGGCCATATGTCTCTTGCTACATCTAAAGGCTTGTA